>NC_056730.1:640347968-640532968 GCF_019279795.1 Protopterus annectens
GAGAAAGTCTAGTCTTGCAACACTCACAAACCTGTAGACTATAGTTAAATGTTCATTCCTTTAACTACTCAGGATTATGGCAGGACTCATCCCTTACCTTTAATACACACCTTTACAAAACTAGACAGAAAATTACTTTTCCATCCTGGGCTAGGAAGATATCAGAATGACATTTACAGGTCAAGTATGCACGCATACAAGGAATTGGACTCATGTTTCAGTGACTTCCTAAATATGAATTGCATAAATGACATACACAGAACTAATAATAGTTGCATGCATGTTGTTTGACTTAACAGAAGACAAAAAAGTAAATATACGTACAAGATGCAAAGTGCAACTCAGTGCAAGAAACACTGGAAAAAAACATGCATTAACAACATATAAACAATACTGCATAATCCACGGACGCTTGGAAAAAAAAAAATACTCCAACCTAATAAGCAGAGTTAACAGTTTATGAACTTGATGCCCTGTGGAAAAAAAACTGTCATTATATTGGCTTGTTTTTGTGCATATTAATCTGCAACTCCTGGCTGATGGTTTGTCTCTCTTTTTGGCTTTTCCTGGTTAGGGGTCGCCACAATGGAACTCCGCTCCACTAATGATTGGCAGTCGACCTCTATGGGGCAGAGTTGCCAGCCCGACGCCCAACCTTCAGCGAAGGCACACCCATTCACGCATGTCTTTTGTAGGCCACTCCACCACGGGGAGGACATGCAGACTCCACACAGAAGGCAGTCCAGCCAATCGAGCAGGAGAACCTCTTGCTGTGACGTAACAATGCTACCGCTGTACCACTGCGGACCAACACCTGGCTGATGGTTAACAATTCAAAAATATGCTGGCCTAGATGCGACGGGTCAGTAATAATCTTCCCTGCTCTTTTTAATGCCTCTGGAGTAGTACAGGACCTGTAAGGAGGCAAACTAGCACAAATATTTTCGGCTGGCCTGATTATTCGATGCAACCTACTTCTGCCATGATTAGACAAAGATCCACACCACACTGTCATGGATGAACTGAGAAAAGACTCAACGTCGGCTGTATAGAACTGAATCAACAATTCCTGTGGGAGGTTGAATTTCAACTGTCGCAGAAAGTACATTCGCTGTGGTCTTTTTATGATGGACCCTACAGCGGTTTCCCACTTCAAGTCCTGGGAAATTATAGATACCAAAAACCTGACAATTCCACAACTGACAACAGTATTGCATATAAAGAGGGGGGAAAACATTGCAGTACCACTCCTAAGTCCACTGTTACCGCCACAGTGTTAAGTTTCAGATTATTCCGACAACACAAAAATGGCAGCTGCACAACCTCCCATCTGTATGCAGACACTTAACCATTCCAGAGGAGCCCAATGACAGCTGTATCATCTGCAGATTTAATACGTTTGACAGAGGGGTCCTGAGAGGTGCAATCAGTGTAGAGAGAGAATAGCAGTGGGGGGGAGCACACATCCCTGGGGACACCCGTACTAATCATGCAATAGCTAAACATAAAATTTCCCCGGTTTCACTTGCCGTTTCCTATTTGTCAGAAAATTGGTGATCTACTGACATGTGGAAGCAGGAACGGAAAGCATAGAGAGTTTCAAGTGAAGTAGTTTTTGAATTATTGTATTAAATGCAGAGCTGAAGTCCGCAAACAGAATCCTTGCATAGGTCCCTGGGTTGTCAAGGTGTTGCAAGATAAAGTGCAGGCCAATATTAACTGCATCATCCAGTGAACAGTTCTCTCGATAAGCAAACTGAAGGGGGTCCAATAAGGGGGCAGTAATATCCCTCAAGTGAGCCAACACCAGCCTTTCAAAAGTCTTCATGAACACTGATGTCAAAGCAACAGGCCTGTAGTCATTCAGTCCACTTATTACATTAAATTTTTTTATGTCCTATTCTGCCAGATAAGGAGTGCTTAAGAAGCTGGATTATGTTCTGCAACTTACTGCTGCTGCATCAAATAACATAGTTTGATAGTGGAATACATAGGACACAATAAAGCATAAGGAAACACCAGTGATGTGAAAATAAAAAGAAATAAAAAAATGACAATTAAGTACGACAAACAGTATCTACAAAAGCATTAGCATTCCTGCTGGGAATCACTTGATGTCCTTCTCTCTTGCACGCCTCTGGAACTCTCTCCCCTCTCCCATCCACACCACCGGCAGTCTCTCCTTGTTTAAAACCTCACTGCACTCACACCTTACTTCGCAATGGAAATGCTCTTGCTCTCATCCAACCTAATTCTGACCACACTTTCTTCCTAACTTTCCAAACTTATTTGTTGCCTGTCACTACCTCCTAAAATTCTACATTCTTGGGATGTATTCAACCAACAACTAACAAAATTACCTCACTGTAATTGTCTTAAAAAAAAAAAAAAACATTGCTACTTATTAAATTAACCTGATATAATTTTGCTAATGAAAATATCTTTTATTTATTTCTGTATTATGTAACATTTATTTGAATTGTGTGATACGGATTTGTACTATCCAAAATATGTATTTAACATTTAATTGAAATGTATAGTATGGTTTTGTGCTTTTTCTGTACTATGTATTTGTATTTCTTCGGAGCTTCCTCCCAGGACTCCATTGAAAACGGGCTCCTTGTAGCCCAATGGACTATCATGGAAAACAAACTGCAAATAAAATAAAATAAAAATAAATAAAAATTAGAAGTATAGTTTATTATGCTAGGAAATAAAAATAAAAACATAAAAGTCCACCCTAAGAGTGAGGAGAGGGCAGGTCTTGAAAGGTCTAGACTGGGGTCTACGTCTAAATTTCGAAGTTTCAAAACTTCAAATTTCTTACAGTCCAGACCATAAGATTGAATTTCTGAAACTTCAAACTGCTTAAATGGAGATTGCCAAACAGCGGGGGACAGAATATTTACTGTTTTTCCTCACTGTAGTACAATTGCAGAGTTGGTATATTTAATTAGCAGGGGGTCTGGGGTGCAGGGGGACTTGCACCCTGCAAAAATGTAAAAAAAATCTTTTGTTTTTCATTTTTTTATTTACACTTTAAATTTTCAAAACTTCGATCTTATGGTCTCGACCATAAGAAATTCGAAGTTTTGAAATTTCAAAATTTAGAAGTAGACCCCCTAGAAGAAGATTAGGTTAGTAAGAATGTAAATTATTTCTTAATATACATCATATAGGTAAGCTGCGTGGGCATGGCCATAAATTAGTGAGAAATTCTTTGAGAGAGGACTTAAATACATGTAGGGTAGATAGAGATCTGACTGAATATGGGATAGAGTTCCATAGCTTGGATATACAGTATAAGTATAAACTTTGCCCCATTTATTTATTTATTTATTTTGGTTTATACATTTCATGCATGTTTGTGTCTTGAGAATGCAAAGGGTAATTTGGGAAATAGTGATGAAGTACTGAGGAGATAGAAGGGCAGGTAGAGGGGTTATATAGTATTTTATGGGTTAGAAGAAGTTGCGTATGGGCTAGTTGATTTCAGAGTTCTAACCAGTTGAGAGTATGTAATGCAGAGCAATGATGACCTTTACGTGGCAGGATAGCTGCAAATCTAGCTGTTATATTATGGCACTGGTCCAGCTGTGATTTAAGAGAGAGCTGGATGTTACTCAAAACAGGTGAGCCATAGAGAAGAGAGGGTAAAAGATAAATATTAGCTAGGGTGATTCTATTAAAAGGAGCAAGGGATTTTTTTTTTGCTCAATATAGTAGACCTAGCTTTTGATGAGCTATTTTTATACAGTTTTATATGTGAAGATCAAATGTTAAGTTGTCATCTGTGGTGACTCCAAGTTGTCATCTGTGGTGACTCCATGTTGTCATCTGTGGTGACTCCAAGCAATTAGTACCTATATTGTTTAAATAGGTACTATGGAAATTACTTTTAGCATTGATATGGAACGTAGGAAAAACAGTAGTAGTTTAGTCTTTTTGGGATTATGTAAAAGTTGTTTTTGATGAAGTCACGATGCAACCGATTTGAAAGCATTTTGTGTTATGGATTGTACTTGTAGTTGGTTGTCAGATGAGCAGATGAGAGTTGAGTCTCAGCTTGCTGAGAGTAAGTATATAGGATATTGATGTAAACGGTGAAGAGCACTGAACCGAGAACAGTCTTGAGGAACACCTGTTTTAACGAGGTGAAAACGGGGAAAGAAGAGAGCTGTTTGACAGACTTTTAGATAGTTAAAGTATCACAGAAGAGTTGGGTTGGAAAGGCCCAGACAGGACATTTTGAGTCAGACGTTTCTCGTGACAATGTGTCAAAGACTTTTGAGAGATATAGAAAAACAAAAGAGATAGACTTTCATTGGGGAAATGTTGAAAAGAGCTGTAGTGGTACTATGGCCTGGTCTGAAACCATGTTGTGTTTCGGTCAGGAGATAATTTTGCAAGAGGTACTGAAGCAGTTGCTTATGGATACACTTTTCCAAGATCTTAGACATGGGTGGGGTAAGAGTTGCCTAAAGTTAGAGATTTTAGCGGAGTTGCATCCTCTTCGGAAGGGAAAAATGATTTTTTTTTTCCACGGGGCAGGGACATGGAAATATTGTACAGATCTGTTAATGAGAATTGAGGCTGGGTATGCTATAGAGTTTACAGCAAGTTTAAGGTACTAAGCAAGGAGATCATCAACAGAAGGAGAACAAGGTTTATGTTTCTTTAGTAACTGTTTATTATATGATGTAGTGAAAGGGTAGAGATTGAAAGCATGGGTGTCAGGACTAATAGAGTTTTGAGGTAGAGTAAATGTTTGGGGAGAGCTGGACGCAAGAGAGCCTATGATGTTGATGAAGAAAGTGTTAAATTTGATAGCTGTTTCTGAGGTGCATAAGTCCAGAGAGGGGGTTGGTGAGAAAGGAGAGCCAGGTTGAAAAATGTTCTTAATTGAGCAACAGAATTTCTTTGAATATTTTTTATGATTATCTTGTGTGCCAGAGTAATACTTTTTTGTCTAGGAAATTTGCTTCTTGTTAAGGTTGCACAACTCCTTGTATAGCTCTAAGTTTGGGGGGATTATCTTTGTGTCATTGTTTTATTGCTTTGTCACATTTTTGCATGATAATTCTTGTAGAATGAGTCAGCCGGGGAGGGGGGGGTAAATATTTTTTAATCTTTTATTTATGGTAGGTGCAAGGCTATTTAAAATATTCATGAATCTATTGTTGAATTTTTGTTGACAGCTTCATCTACAGGTAGGGTTTTGAGTGGAAACCTGCTGAAAGACTTTAGTAGATTATTGTGTGAATATTACAGTTAGAATATTTTGGGTAGTTCTATATTGATGTTTTTTAGCTGGTGGGTGATTTCTCTACTGCTGAATATAGTGTAATGGTAACTAAGGGAATCAGATAGCACCCTTGCGATAGCACATGTCCTGGGATCAAGGATAGAATTTCTATGATTTGCCTTGTTGAGTTGAGTTGGGAAAGAGATCAGCTGTTTGGACCCACAAAAGTTAAAATGAACAGCTGAGGTCTTGGATGTCAGATATAACCAGTCAATGTTAACATCACCTAAGATAATGGTTTCAATAGTAATATTTGTAGGGAAAGATGAACCAGCAACCGAGGCTAAAGTTACGAACTTTTAATCCAACCAAATAAAATACATAAAACATACATCAACGCATACACTGAATTACTAGCGTTTTTGTCTTAATTACATAGACTTCAGCACATGCAGATGCAATAAAAACATATGCCTTTTATAGTGTGATACCATTCACTAATTATGCGATTAAAAATTAAAAAATGAAACTCTTTAAAGGGACATCATGTTCTAACTTAATAGCACTTTAAAATGGTGAATTGTTAATGAATTACTAATAAAACTTGTGACATTTCTAAAATCGTCATTGTAAAAATAATTTTATGTTAAAAAGACCTTAAATAATTAAAACACAATTACTATAAAAATCAAAATTAGAACATAGTTTAAGTATATGTTAAAAAGTTAGTAACAGTCTGCATTTAATTGCTGGAGCCTGTCTTTTGAGAGACTGCCTTCCAGACTATCTGCAAATATACAGAGTTGAGTATATTTTTTTTGCTTATAGAGTTTGTTAATTGCTGCTTAGATATCTGTTGAAACTGTTGTCTCCCTGTTCTGAGAGACTGATCTGCAAATATACAGAGCTGAATATATTTTTTTTGTTTTGGAGTTTATACTGTTAGTTGTTGCTTAGATCTCTGTTGAAACTGTTTTGTCCTACCCACCCTCCCTATTTTTGGCTTGTAGTTTAAATTTGGTGGCTTTTGCAGTTGCCTGCCCCACTATAGATTTGATCTGGGACACTCCGCCCAGTCCCATCTCTTTACCACATTCTACCTAATAAACTCTTTCTACACTTGCTTTTAGTCCTTTTTAATTTAATTGCATATTTAAACTGTGTTTGGTCTAATATTGCTACATACTCAAGTGTGCTAGCTAACCCGCAGTGGTGGTGCTGCGGTAGCGTTGTCGCCTCACAGTAAGACGCTGTCCGGTTCGATTCTCAGCTAGAGCGTCTTCTGCATGGAGACATGCGTAAATGGGCGTACCTTCGTTGAAGGTTGTGCGTCAGGCCTGGCAAGCCGGTACGTAAAAATCAACTGCCAATCATTAGTGGACCAGAGTTCTGCTGTGGCGACCCCTAACCGGGAAAAGCCGAAAGACACAAACAAACTCAAGTGTGCTAGCTTGCACTGCATGTGAATTGTTTTTACTACTGTTTTTGCTACTTTTCTGTACAAAAAAAAAAAAAAGAAAGAAAAAACTGTAAGCCTGTTTCCTACCTTTCCTGTAAGTAGTGTTCCAGATACAGATTTGCTGTTTCCAGGACTGTATATAAGCTTCTGAGCCCTCCCAAGCCTTTCTGTGTTGAAGGGAAGCCTTCTAGATTATCAGTGGGAGTTGTAAGCACTAGGTAACCTGTCTATCACATAAGGAGTGGTTCTGGCCCAGAAATTGTAGTTATTGGCCGCTTGGGCAATCTCTTCCATTTCTCTCAAATTTCTGATTTGAAAGCCTGCATTTACACTTGTTTCTGTCCTGTAACTTGTCTAGTGCAGATACAGATTCTTAGTTTTAGCACTTAAATTTGCTTATTCATACTCAGCACTTGTTCAGAACTTGTAAGCACTAAATAAGCTACTAATGACTATAGAACTCAATCTTCCTCATTACCTAGAGGAAAACAGTTTTTGTACTTACTTTTCTCACTTGCTTAGAGAAAAACAGCTCTTGTACTCACTTTCCTCACTTATCTAGAGGAAAATAGTTTTTTATTCAGGCATGTGCAAGGGTCAGCTCTCAGTGTTCTCTCCTGTCTATCTGATGAATCTGGGCATCTTGAGGCAATGTAGAAATTGCCACATGTACACAGACAACCCTCTCCTCCTACCACCCAACACTACAACCTGTGAGAGATGCACTTATCTAGCCAAACTGAAGGTAAAGCTCTCTCCAACCAAGACTGAACTTGACAGTCATGAGGAGAAGGTAAACATTTGCACCACACCACACTCATCACATAGTCTCACTAAATCTACACCACCAAAATCCACACATAATAACACAAAACATTTATGGAGGCTCTCAATAATAATCTGTCTAAGCAACAGAGACCTCCAAAGCAGAAACACAAGCAACCTCCATCCCCCAAAACAACCCAAATGACACATAGCTCACAGACTCAGTGTGCCACTCAACCACAGCCAATAAGGCAAAACAACGTACCCAACACACTAGTCATAGGTGACTCTATAGTCAGGCACACTGATGTCCCACTCACCAGGCTAAACAAGGAGAAGGTTACTGTCAGCTGCCTGTCGGGTGCCAGGGTCCACCACATAAACCACGCACTCAGGTCACTCCACAACAAGTACAAATATGACTCTGCCATTGTCCATGTTGGTGTGAATGACCTGAGACGTACCTCCCTGGACTACATGAAAAGAGACATGGAAGAGCTTTCTGATCTTGTAGCCAAGGCAGGTATGACCCTAGCCCTGAGTAGCATTCTGCCATCGCCCCGAATGATACCGCAGTACAAGGACAAAATGACTGACTTCAATAATTGACTGTTGTCTCCCTGTTCTGAGAGACTGATCTGCAAATATACAGAGCTGAATATATTTTTTTTGTTTTGGAGTTTATACTGTTAGTTGTTGCTTAGATCTCTGTTGAAACTGTTTTGTCCTACCCACCCTCCCTATTTTTGGCTTGTAGTTTAAATTTGGTGGCTTTTGCAGTTGCCTGCCCCACTATAGATTTGATCTGGGACACTCCGCCCAGTCCCATCTCTTTACCACATTCTACCTAATAAACTCTTTCTACACTTGCTTTTAGTCCTTTTTAATTTAATTGCATATTTAAACTGTGTTTGGTCTAATATTGCTACATACTCAAGTGTGCTAGCTAACCCGCAGTGGTGGTGCTGCGGTAGCGTTGTCGCCTCACAGTAAGACGCTGTCCGGTTCGATTCTCAGCTAGAGCGTCTTCTGCATGGAGACATGCGTAAATGGGCGTACCTTCGTTGAAGGTTGTCGTCAGGCCTGGCAAGCCGATGCGTAAAATCAACTGCCAATCATTAGTGGACCAGAGTTCTGCTGTGGCGACCCCTAACCGGGAAAAGCCGAAAGACACAAACAAACTCAAGTGTGCTAGCTTGCACTGCATGTGAATTGTTTTTACTACTGTTTTTGCTACTTTTCTGTACAAAAAAAAAAAAAGAAAGAAAAAACTGTAAGCCTGTTTCCTACCTTTCCTGTAAGTAGTGTTCCAGATACAGATTTGCTGTTTCCAGGACTGTATATAAGCTTCTGAGCCCTCCCAAGCCTTTCTGTGTTGAAGGGAAGCCTTCTAGATTATCAGTGGGAGTTGTAAGCACTAGGTAACCTGTCTATCACATAAGGAGTGGTTCTGGCCCAGAAATTGTAGTTATTGGCCGCTTGGGCAATCTCTTCCATTTCTCTCAAATTTCTGATTTGAAAGCCTGCATTTACACTTGTTTCTGTCCTGTAACTTGTCTAGTGCAGATACAGATTCTTAGTTTTAGCACTTAAATTTGCTTATTCATACTCAGCACTTGTTCAGAACTTGTAAGCACTAAATAAGCTACTAATGACTATAGAACTCAATCTTCCTCATTACCTAGAGGAAAACAGTTTTTGTACTTACTTTTCTCACTTGCTTAGAGAAAAACAGCTCTTGTACTCACTTTCCTCACTTATCTAGAGGAAAATAGTTTTTTATTCAGGCATGTGCAAGGGTCAGCTCTCAGTGTTCTCTCCTGTCTATCTGATGAATCTGGGCATCTTGAGGCAATGTAGAAATTGCCACATGTACACAGACAACCCTCTCCTCCTACCACCCAACACTACAACCTGTGAGAGATGCACTTATCTAGCCAAACTGAAGGTAAAGCTCTCTCCAACCAAGACTGAACTTGACAGTCATGAGGAGAAGGTAAACATTTGCACCACACCACACTCATCACATAGTCTCACTAAATCTACACCACCAAAATCCACACATAATAACACAAAAACATTTGCGGAGGCTCTCAATAATAATCTGTCTAAGCAACAGAGACCTCCAAAGCAGAAACACAAGCAACCTCCATCCCCCAAAACAACCCAAATGACACATAGCTCACAGACTCAGTGTGCCACTCAACCACAGCCAATAAGGCAAAACAACGTACCCAACACACTAGTCATAGGTGACTCTATAGTCAGGCACACTGATGTCCCACTCACCAGGCTAAACAAGGAGAAGGTTACTGTCAGCTGCCTGTCGGGTGCCAGGGTCCACCACATAAACCACGCACTCAGGTCACTCCACAACAAGTACAAATATGACTCTGCCATTGTCCATGTTGGTGTGAATGACCTGAGACGTACCTCCCTGGACTACATGAAAAGAGACATGGAAGAGCTTTCTGATCTTGTAGCCAAGGCAGGTATGACCCTAGCCCTGAGTAGCATTCTGCCATCGCCCCGAATGATACCGCAGTACAAGGACAAAATGACTGACTTCAATAATTGGCTAAGCTTCTGGTATCATTCTAAGGGGATCCAGTATCTGTCTACTTGGGATGACATGGTCGACAGACCACGATGCTTTGCCACATATGGCCTGCACCTGTCGACCCTGGGATTCCGGATACTGGCTAAGGCTCTTGCTACCCCTATAGTGCCTTTTTTAGGCAAGGTTCAAATAACAAATTCACCATCGTAACAGGAACAGGCAAGCAAAAACTGAGGGTAATGCTACTCAATGCTAGAAGTCTAAATCTCAAAATGCACTCACTCCAGGTACTCCTTAAAATGGAGAACATCAATATCTGTGCAGTGACTGAGACCTGGTTCAAGGCTCCAGAGAGCACCCCTGAACTACCAGGCTATAACTCATACCACACGTTTCGGCAAAGTAACCTGGACCGAAACACCAAAGGCGGAGGTGTGTCCATATTCATTCAGGATATCCACACCTCCAGGCTAGCTGCTCAGCATAATGCATCCGGGGTTATCCAAGTGCAACTAACTCTGGGCAAAACTGCAATCCAAACTGTAGCGTGCTACAGATCCCCCACCATGCCCCAGGATTCCCACTCCTTTTTTCTTGATGTACTGGAAAATATTAAGGTTCAGCCAAACACCCTAATAATGGGCGAATTCAACTACCCTACCATTAACTGGGAAAACTACTTGTGTACCAACTCCTTAGCTCAACGCTTTCTGGAATTCATAAACTCCAATGCCCTGGATCAACTTATCCACACCCCCACCAGGGGCAACAATATCCTAGACCTAGTCATTACCAACATGAGTGACCGGTGTTCCACACCTGAAGTCAACTCCTCGTTGGTCCGATCCGACCATAAGCTAATCACCCTTGATAGCCACATATTGCCCCCACCCCCCATTAAGGAAACCACAGTAAAATATTTCTCCAAAGCCAACTTCATGCTTCTTAAGACAGAAGTGGTGAACTTCATGACACCCATTCAGATGGATAATACAGTTACAACTGCTGAATCCTACATAAATGCACTATATAAACACTTATACGAGTGCATGGATCGTGCTATCCCAAACAGAACCAAGACGCTATCCGCCAAAAAAAGGAAGCCAATCTGGTGGTCCCCTGCCATAAACAAACTGTACAACAGAAGGAAGAAACTGTTGCAAAAGCGAGTAAAATCCCTTGAGTGGAGGAGCTCCCTGGTCAGCCTCACTAAGAAGCTGAGATCCCTTATAAGACCCTCCAAAGCTATCTACGAAAACAAAATCGCCACTAATTCCAAGGACAACCACAAATCATGCTATAGCTATGTCAAGAATCTTGATGGCAACACCCAGATCTGCTCTGAGTTACAGCACAAAGGCACGAAAATTACAGAACCAACTGATATTGCCAACATCCTGGCAGATAGGTTCAGTGCTAACTTTACCCCCCCACCCCCTAAAGGGCCCATATCTACACAGGAAGAATGCAGAATCCCTGTAATCACAACTACGCAGGTAAAAGCTGCACTCTCTAAAGCCAAAAACACAGCAACCACGGGACCAGACAACATCCCAGGCTGCGTTTTATATGAACTTCAGAACGAACTGGCTCCCCACTTAAGCACCATGTTCAATAACAGCCTCGCATCAGGCTTTGTGCCCACTGAATGGCGCACAGCAACAGTTATCCCACTCCACAAAGGGGGAGCCACCACTGATCCCAGGAATTATCAACCTATTAGCCTGACGAGCCTATCATCATGGAACTCATAAACAAAGACATTGGTAACCTCCAAACTCTGGATCCCACCCAGTTCGGGTTTGTGAAAGGCAGATCATACCTCCTGAACCTGATCGACTTCTTTGAGACAGTCACCAAAGCCGTAGATGAGGGTAAGGTGATTCACACAGCCTATCTTGACCTAGCCAAGGCTTTCAACACCATCCCCCATTCTGGAATTATAGCTAAACTCACTAAACTAGGTATAAATCCCTATGTCACAAGATGGGTTGCCAAATGGCTCACTGACAGAACCCACACTGTAAAAGTTGCAGACTCCAAATCTGACCTCAAAGCAGTGACAAGTGAAGTACCACAGGGTTCTATTCTGGGACCTCTCCTGTTTGGTATCTACTTCTCTGAAGTACAGGCTAACACAGAAGGCCTCTGGCTAATGAAGTTCGCAGATGACTGCAAACTAGGAGCCATAGTCAAGTCCCCAAATGATGTGGACATTCTACAGAAGGGCCTCACTGAGACATATGCCTGGTGTCAGAGCCATGGCCTCAAGCTCAGTGCCAAAAGTGCAGTGTCATCCCCTTTGGTAAAAACTCTGTACCCATGAACTACCACATAGGCAGCAATCTACTTAACACCGAATGTGTGATAAGAGACCTTGGGACCCAGGTGGATAGTAGTCTCTCCTTTGATAGTCACATTGCCATAGTAGTCAGGAAGTCCTTCTATATGGCACATCTCATCATAAAAGGGTTCTCATCCAGGAAAAAAGAGGTCATTGTTCCCCTCTACTCGACACATATTTGACCCATTATAGAGTACAATGCCCCTTTTGGAATGTACCTCACAAGACATCTGCAGTAGCTGGAAAGACCACAGAAGTACCTCACAAAGAGGATTACTGGCCTCAAACAAATGCCCTACACTGACCCCCTCAAAAAACTCCAGCTTTACTCCGTAGCATATAACCTACTTCGAGGTGATCTCTGCTTAAAATATAAAGCTATGTCAAACCGAGAGCTGTTGGACATGCTACACCTAAAGAAATCCCAATTCCTCCGAGCTACATGCTCTAGGGACCTAAACCTTGTCACCACAATAAACAGGACATGCTGGATGGATAGATTCCTGTCCCAGAGACTTCCCATACTCTGGAACAGGCTACCCATCTATGTCAAGCAAAGTTCTTCATTAGCACTCTTCAAGAAAAATCCTGATGAGTGGATGGGCAATAGGAAATACATCCCAGGGATCACTTCTGTGTCTCTGCTCGACAGTGGCACAAGAAAATAACTTTCTTGGGTGGTTTAAGCCAGGGAACCTTGTTGGCTAGTCTAACGTAGGCCTAGTACCTACCTATGAACCTGTGAACCTATGAACCTATGACTCAGGTAAGTCGAAATTGTGTGTTTCCTCCCTCTTGTGGCCATTCTCAGTATTCATTTTCCAAACCATTGTGATGCATTACAAATATAAATTTACTACAACTTAGCAGCCCTCATTTTCAATAAGGGGGCTAACGAGATATTTTCTTTTAAACACATGGTGGGGTGGTGGCTTGTAAAAAGAGGGATATATGAACATAACTATGATATACAAACCAAAAAGGAGACAAACGTTTTATTCAAACATTCCCAGGACTGTAAAAAAGCTTGTTATACATTTTTTGTATTAGAGACTGTAAAGAGGAAACTGAGAGGAGGGCTATGGGAAGAAAGGATTGAGTATAAGGAGCTATGGTGGCAGATTACTTTAAAGCCACCACCCCACCAGGTTTAAATGAAAATATCTTGAGAGCCCTCTTATTTAAAATGAGGGCTGCTAAGTTGTAGTAAAAGGAGAAGCCCTCATTTATATTTGTAAAGCATCACAATGGTTTGGAAAATTAATACTGAGAATGGCCACAAGAGGGAGCAACCATGCAATTTCTACTTACCTGAGTCTTTTAACATAAACTTATAGCACCTACATGTTCTAATTTTGGTTTTTATAGTAAATGTGTTTTAACTATTTAAGGTCTTTTTAACATAAAATTATTTTTACAATCACGATTTTAGAAATGTCAAAAGTTTTATTAGTAATTCATTAACAATTCACCATTTTAAAGTATTATTAAGTTCGAACATGATGCCCCTTTTAAAGAGTTTATTTTTTTAATTTTTAATTGAGTAATTAATGAATGGTATCACACTTTAAAAGGCATAGGTTTTTATTGCATCTGCATCTGATGAAGTCTATGTAATTAAGACAAAAACGCTAGTAATTTAGTGTATGCACTGATGTATGTTTTAAGTATTTTATTTGGTTGGATTAAAAGTTCGTAACTTTAACCTCGGTTGCTGGTTCATCTTTCCCTGGGTGCCATGAGCTGTGGTTATAGATTTAATATTGTGCAAAATTTATGCAAAGGAGAAAGCAAAATTAATCAATACAAAAAGAGCAGCACCAAAGATATTTAAAGAATAATACAGGCAAAGGTACCCAGATATGGAAACATAAAAAATAAGAAAACAATGAGGAAAAGTTGAAAAGAGGATTAGTAATGGAGAATTTAAAGAAATAGAAACTGAGGTTATGGATTACCTGATTACCTGCGAAGTAAAGTATTTAGTGTAGAAAATCTAACTCTGATAACACCACAGCAGGATAGACCAATGGATTCCCAAATTAAGGAGAAGCCAGTGTAGCGGAAAACATCTGATTAGTTGCCATATGAATATACTTTAGAGCCTTCCAACAGAAACCAGTAGAAAAATCAGTTTAGAGTTGCACAGCAAGGGAAGGAACAGGACACTGTGGAAACTCTGACACAGTCAATGTTGTCAAGTGATAGACCAGTGAGCTCCCATACGAAAGAGCGACGGATGACACAGGATGAAACTGATGAGAATGTGGCACAGGAAGATGTTCTGGAACTTTCTGTAGGATGCCGGCAGGGAATGGAGAACAAAGAATGTGCCCTCAGGTAGAAGAAAATGATCTAAGAGAAGAGCTGCTTGATTTAATAGAGATGAAAAGACATATTAAGAAATAAACAGAAAGGCAATAAAACCCAAAAAGTTACAAGTCTGAAAAAAACAAATAAATGCAGTAATTAGGACTGTTCATAGAAATTCATGTAGTATAACAGAAGTAAACAGAATATAGTACTGTGCAGCTAAATTAATAACAGATAAAGTCTTACCACAAAAATACAGGGCAGTGAGGGAAAGGAAGGGGAGAAATCAAATGACATCATAGAAACATTGAACAGAGAAAACTATAAAGCAAGACACAAAGTGTCACTGAAGAAGTATCACTGTTAGAAGAGTACAGAAGAAGGAACAGATCAACAAAATTCTCAGAAAAATAGAAGTGATTAAAGCAATGTGCAGTATCAGAACAGATAAGGATCTAACATGCACTGTCCCAAATAATAAACTAAAAATATCAGCAGAGACAGAAAAACTTAGAAGATATGCAGATAAATATAAAAGAAAAGTACAAAATAAGCAATTTACTGATAACCCAAAAAAAGTTTTATTGAGAACTGGGAAACAAGACCAAAGGAATTGAAACTCCACCAAAAAAGGAAGAAATAGATACATTTTGGAGAAATATCTATAAAGATCCTGTGGAGCATAACGATTGTGAATGGATAAAAGAATTAATACAAATTAATAAGAGGTTCAAATGTACAGGATGTGATATGGGATGAAGTAACAGACAGAGAGATAGAAACAAAGTTAAACCCCAGGCCCAGATGCAGTACCTAACTTCTTGCTAAAAGTATTAACATCTTTACATGAAGATTTAGCCATGACTAAGAACTATTTATATGTGCACCCTGAACAGACACCACTCTAGTTAATAACTGGAAAAACAATACTCCTACTTAAGAGTGAACCTGCAAGCTATTCTAAAAACTATAGACTTCCCTTCCGGTGACATATAAACTATGCACTGGAATTAATGTCGATTGACTTTACAGTCATTTAGAAGAAAATTCAATCATGTCAGTAGAACAAAATGGTAACTAAACAAAGACATATGGAACCAAGGATCATTTGTTGTTAAATGAAGTCATAACGGAGAACTGTAAAAAGGGGAAGAATATAAGTATGGCATGGACGGACTACAAAACCACTGTTGACAGTATCTCACATTCATGGATAAAAGACTGCTTAAAAATGTATAAAATAGCCCCTACACTGATCAATTACATTACAACCATGAAGCAGTGGCAAGCAACTGTGCAGTTAAGCCATGATAAAAGACAAAATATTATTCCATGGGTAAAAATTCAGCGAGATATTACAGGGTGACTCTGTCATCGTGGCTTTTTTGTCTTGCCATTAACCCATTAAACTGTCTACTTAACAGATTAGGTCATGGCTACAGTTGGCCCAGAAAGCAACAAAGTGTAAAGACTTCTCATCCTCTCTTTTTGTGGATGATTTAAAACTGTATAGTTCATCAGATAAGGAACTGAAAGCACAACTGCAAGTGATAAAAACTTTTTCAGATGATATAAGAATGTAATTTGCTCTTAAATGTGCCAAAGTAACCTTTAAAGCAGGAAAGCTGCAGCTCCAAGAAAACATCAGCCTGGGACAGGAATGTGATATAAAAGAACTTGAGCAAGACAGTGTATAAATATTTCGCAACTGATGAAAGATCAGCAATAAAACATGAACAAATGCAAATAAAATTTAGTAAGGAATACTTTAGAAGACTAAAATTAATACTGAAAACAGCTCTGACATCTAGGAACAAAGTCCAAGCTATAAACCAATTTGCTCTTCCTGTCCTAACTTACAGTTTTGGAGTGCTTGACTGGTCACAAAAGGTGTTGGATCAGGTGGGCAGGAAAACAAGAAGGATGCTTCATGCTTATCAAATGATTTATAAAAATCAGTATATACCAAGACTAATATATACCCCATTCTGAAGGAGGTATGGGCCTCCTTGACATTGATTACATGTATAGATCTGCAATTGTAGGACTGCATACATATCTGCTGACCTCACAAGACTCAAACGTAGTAAAAAATTGAAAACATGAGGAGAATAAGTCTGAGATGACTTCCCTGCTTAATTTAGTAGAAGCATATCAGTGTCAAGTGGGAATGGAAATCAAACCAGAAGTAGATAAAAATCAGGCAGCAACTGAGTGTGCCAAAAAACAAAAGAATATAAGGTGAAGTATCAGATGAGAAGGCAAGAAATATGGAAAATGAATAAATATAATTGCAAGTATAGAAAACTCTTGGAACAATCTCATGCTGATCAGGATGGAATGTAGCAATAGTTAAGGAGAGGTGAATTTAAACCAAAAGACGAAAGGTTACTATTGACGACCCAAGATAGTGGACTACTTACACTATTGTTTACAAAGTACATTGAACATGTGGAGAAGCAGACAAATGTATGTCTTGTACAACAGAACTGGAAACAGTCATATCTTGTTGCAGGTTGTGATATACCAATGGCAGAAGGACTGTATACTAAAAGGAATAATAATGTGCCAAGACTGTTGTGCTGGAGATTGTGCAAACATTATGGTATTGAAGTGGCTGAAAAACACTGGAAACATGAGCCACAATGCATCATAGAAAATTATATCACATGGGATCACCCATTACCAACAGTTATAAAACAGATGCGAGAAAAGCAGATATAGTAGTCCATGAAAATAAAATAAAAGTAGCATTGATCATTGAAATTGCTGCACCTGGTGACTACAGTGACTAAGTCATAAAATACCAGGATTTGCGGGCAAAAATGAGGGCAATGTGGAAGAAGGATACCTAGACAGTTCCAATAGTAGTAGGAGCAACAGGTCTTATAAAAAAGAATTTACAAATATACTTAGATATGTTACTGATACATGCAACTCTGTATGAATTGTAGAAGAAGTCAATACTGGGCACATTGAAGGTGCTGCGAAGAGCACTTCTGGCTAACATCAAAGATTGAAACAATAGTAATTTCATGAACTTTAATCGTACTTTAACTTAGGAATGGGGATTAGAAATCATGGTATTAGAAATCCAAAAGCCTTGGAGAAATTAAAATGGGAAAAAGCCCTAATGCACTCCCATGACATAAAAGCTTCAAAATAAAGTAGACAAAGTCCAAAGTGTAAACTCCACCTCCTATTCCACTCTTCTAGTCAAAGGAGATCCTCATACCTCCACGCTCTCCACCATTCTGTTCTCACTGTCCGTTAAAACAATACCAACTGATCTCCCACATATACCAAGTATTTTCCACACTGATGATATGCTGCTATATAAAGGGCAAATCCCTCACCAAAATAAAAACTGACTTTCAATGAGACCTTTCCCAACTTGCTGAGTGGTTACACTAACTTAACCTCTTCCTCAACACCAACAGAAAAGCTATAATTTTCAACTCCTACAAAGTAAAAGCTCTGCATTTTGGGACAAGTATGTAATGCTAAAAAATGGAGCATTCCCTATAAGAAACAACAAAGAGACAGTACGTAGTGTATTGCAGATGTTTTGACAAATGGTTTGACCAAAATCTCAACTTTCAGCACCATGCTGAGATGAGGTTGCTAAAGCAAAGGTCAACAAACTCCTGCTCTGATCCAAATAACAATCCCACTTCCTTTCCCTGCAAGCAGATTAGCAATAGGCAGATGATTCCTTGTCTCACAACTAAAGAACAAACTTGTCCGATTTATTGGCAGAAAAGAATGAAATCTTCCTAACTCACTAAGACAAACTCAGTTACAGGCTCATAGGTGTATATTAAGCTAATGACCAGTAGCCGTGCATCCCAAATCTCTTACAGGTTCTGGTACCCTTGATAAGTATAAATAGGGGCTTCAGAGATGAAATGTTCAGAAATGGGGGCCTTGGACATGAACCATTTATTCTGCCTGTCTCCATTAGAGACATATGTGCAAAACCAAGGATGAATTATTCCCTGTTCCCCATTCAATTGTACAAGTTTCACTTGAATTAAGTTAGGGAAGAACTCTGCTTCATATGGATGGGAGCCTGTTCCAGAGATGGGGTAGTCTCTGGGGTACAAACTTGTCTCTCCAGCAGGTCTATTTATATCACAGACAAGGTTTTACGTTTTTAGTACAGGTAATTCTGCTGGTTTGTTTTGCAAATATACAGAAGGTCCATCACCGTGGGGTCTGGCAATGCCTTCTGTACCAGGCATAGATCTCCCATCAACAGAGTGTAGGAGGCAGAATACAGGGATAGGGCTTTGAGGTGCCTGCATAGGACATATTACTTATGCCCTGTATTCTTTTAGTGAGGAACTTCTGTGGACTTTCCATTTGTTGGATATGCCTGGTTAGGTATATACCAAAGGGGGGACAGTACTCAATGACAGGTCTGATAAATGCTGAATACAGTGGAACAATGACCTTCTTGGACCTAGATGTTATACTTTTGTTTATAAGTAGAACATCATAGAATGATTTCCTCAGTATTGTAGACATGTGGTGGTCAAAGACTAGATTACTGTCTATGTGTGTCCCCAAGTCTGTGACTACTGAGTTGTCTCTTAGGAGTGTGTTGTCAATATGACAGTTACCAAGGGTGGATGACTTCCAAAAGGAGACTATTATGTATTTCTTCGCATTTAGTTTTAATCCATGGCTCTGACATAAGTTTTCTCTGTGTCAGCCCTGCCTAGAGAACATTAGTATCAGCTGGGGATTCTATGCATGCTCCTAATTTGCCATTGTCCATAAATTTGGTCTTCCAGCAGGAACTGACATTGGCCTTCACTTCACAGAAGCAAATGACAAACAAGAGCGGTCCCAGAACTGTTCCCTTAGGGACTCAATTTCTGACTGGCCTCTTTGTAGAGGCGTACTCCCCAATTCTTACTTCCTGGGTCCTGTCTCTAAGCCAACAAGCTTTCTACTGGGTGACATAAGGGTTTATACTTAACCAGTTGAGTTTCACGGTGGTGCAGCGGTTAGCATTGTCGCCTCACAGCAAGAGGTTCTGCGGTTCAATTCTCAGCTGGAGCAGAGTCTGCATGTCCTCCCTGCAGTCGACTGAACTTTAAAGACATGCAGGTAGGTGCATGAGTGTATGTGTGCTTTCTGTGAAGGTTGGGCACCAGGCTGGCAACTCGACACCATAAAAATCCACTGCCAATCAATAGCAGACAGGTGATCTGTTGTGGCGACCCCTAACTGGGAAGAGCCGGAAGAGACTTAACCAGTTGATTTTGTCAACAATGCCTGAGTAAGGTACTGTGCCAAATTCCTTGGTGAGGTTGAGGTAGGCAGTGTGAATCATTCTACCCTCATCCATTGTTTGGTAACCTTCTTAAAGAAGTTCACCAGTCTAAGTAGGCATGACCTGTCCTTGAAACCAAACTGGGCTGAGTCTGGTGTCTGGAAGTTCTCTATGTCATTGATCATTTCCATCATAATTCTTTTCATGGCTTTGCATATGAGACTGGTGAGACTTAAGGGTCTGTAAAAGGCCCACCTTTGTGCACCTTTGTTGCTGTTCCCCATTCATTAAGCATGAAGACTATTTGGAGGCTACAGTTGAATAGTGATTCCAGATGGCCTTATAGGGCATGATTCTTGCTATTTAGAAGGCATCATGGGATATTGTCTAATCTCATCAATGCAGTGTTCCTGGCCTTAGTGACTGCATTGAGCACCTGTTCCCTAGTGATAGGAGTGGGGGTTATATTTGATGTTGTTTCCTGAGACGAGGTTGAGGTGGAGACAAGGGTAAAGTTACAGCTGTACTTGTCTGCCAGTAGATTTGCTATATCTTCTCCTCCGTATAGGTGGCTCCATTACCAATAACCTCTGCACACAATTTTGTATTGCCTTTGAAGTTGCAGACAGCTAAAGAATGGCTTGTGGTTGTCCTTAGCCTGGGAGGCTAAATTTACATCAAATCTGGCTTTGGTAGATTTTATTTTTCCTATGAGCTGTTAATTTAGTTTGATCCCATCAAACAGAGATCAGCTCCTCAATTACACAGCAAATCCCTGTGGAATGTAGAAGCAAGCCAGCTACTAATAAAATCAAAGCTACAGCAGTTTGTCCTCAACAAGATGAATCAATACAAAGGCAAGCGA
This sequence comes from Protopterus annectens, assembly GCF_019279795.1. Lineage (NCBI taxonomy): Eukaryota > Metazoa > Chordata > Ceratodontiformes > Protopteridae > Protopterus > Protopterus annectens. Next base: position 640,368,804 of record NC_056730.1, read on the forward strand.
TACTTAATCCAAAAATGAAGATTACTGAGTGCTTTCATCCAAAAATACAGACTTCTTCAGAATGAAACATGTTGTAACAGCTACCATTTTTAAATACTAAGATATAATGTGATTTTAATTCAAGTTGTGTGATATATAACAGTCATTCTTAAAGAGACAGGCGAGCAACTAAGTAAAACCTACTTCAACATGTAAAATAATGTTTAAAAGTCATTATTATAACTAATCCCTACTACTAAAAATAATAAAAAAAATATTTCTTATTTTTAAGAGTAACCATGAAAGAACTGCGGAGTTGTTATAGTTTGGCTGCCCTCATGTTTAAAACAGAACCCAAGGCTATACTATCACTTAAGCCCAGGTATCACTGAGTTCAGCCTAATCTGTCAGAGAATCTCATGATATGCAAGTGTTCTCCCATCAAAATTCCCAAAAAGTTCAGACAATTTGTCCACCACAAAAAGAAAAACTTCTTAAAACTTTTACACATAGTAGGATGTTTATATAAAGCATTATTTTCATGACATTCTATATAGATGTTTATTGCATCCTCCTACTACGGTCTCTTTCTTTCTTGCCAACATAACATGTATTACAAGTCAGGTAGTTGGCAATGTATACTAGTCCTGTGATGGAAAACAAATGAGATGATTGCCCAGAAGGACAAATTAATTGCAAGAATAGGGAGTCAGTGGTTCAATACTTGTGACACTGCCACTTGTATATTGCTGTATAATGACCCTGCAAGCAGGGTGTTCTGTGGCTCACAGGTCAGGTAAATGCCAGCTAGTTACTGTGTGGTCATCGCATGCACACAGCTGTCATTCAGGATAGACACTTTTATTATTAATCATTAAGGTGGAAGCTATCATGAGTCAGGATCCAATATTTTTTGAGGGAGGGTGGTGGGTGCACATACAATACAAATACTAAATGTCAGTTGGAAGAGAAGTTAAGATATTAACCAGGTAAGTGAGGTGGGCCTCACAGGACCCTTTTCAGCCATACTCTTTGTCACAGGGGTAAGGGTAAATATAATCCATACGTGGACAAGTCAACGTAGGCAACCAGCCAACATGATTTCAGGAACAGATGGAAAAAAATTATACTTCAGGAAAATTGATGTAAACATGGAGAGAACATGCAAAACTACATACAGACAGTGTCCAGAAGTAAGAACTGAACTACAGATCCTGGAGCTATGAGGCAGAGAAAGAATAGTTGTGTAAAATCTTACCATAACCATATATGTCCTTCTCTTCCATGTTGCAGTATTCATAACCTTTGGTTAGCCGTCACCTGGCGACCCAAACATCCGGCCAGTTTACAAAAGCTTTAGTCACTGCAAGGTACGTGGGACATCTGACTTTGCCCGTAGGGTACGTGGGCCATAAAAGTGATGTCTGCACATACCCTCCTCAGAACTGAATGCCCCATTCGGACCCCAGTCCTAGGATAGCAGCACAAGTCCTGAATCATCCAGCAAAGCTCTTCTCTTTTCCAGGGGGATAGGAGGATGGGACAGAATACTGCAACATGGAAGAGAAGGACATCTATGGTTATGGAAAGATTTTACACAACTATTCTATGTTCTTCTGTTCTCATGTTGCAGTATAAATAACCTTTGGGTGACTGCCATAGTGAAAAGGGAAGGAGAAGAAGAGGATGGTTTGGAACTATTTTCCAAAAATCCATGCAGGACTGCCCTAGCAAACCCTGCTCTGGATCTGGAGATGTGGTTCAGTCTGTAGTGCTTAGTGAAGGTTTGGACAGATATCCAGGTAGCTGTTTCTAGAACAGAAGCAGTGTCCATCCCCTTGAAAAATGCTCCAGAGGAGGCCATGGCCCTAGTGGAATGGACTTTTATGTTAGAGTCCAGGTGTTTGCCATGGTAGGTATAACAAAAGGAGATGGCTTGGAAATACAGGTAGAAAGAGCTCTGACTCTCTCCTGGCTGATGTCAAGGCCACCAAAAGCACAGTTTCCCAAGTGCAGTGCTTTAAAGAGGCTGTTTATAGTGGCTCAAACAGGGCAATTGTGTGATTCTCTAACACACAGTTCAGGTCCCAAGGTGGAGTAACTGGCCTCCTGGGGGGTCTGAGATGAACTCTTTTCAGGAATAACTTCACTTGAAGTCTAGAAGCAAGAGGAGGGTCAAGAGGCAGACAAGCAGAAATAGCGGCAAGGTGAGCCTTAACAGAAGAACATGCCAACCCCGCCTGCAACAATTTACACAGATAAGACAACACTAAGGGGACCTCCCCTTGAAAAGGGTCTAGCTGTCTTTTTTAGACACCAAATGGAGAACCTTTTCCATTTGAACAGATAAGATCTCCCAGTATTGGGTTTCCTGGCCTCCTGCAGGACGTTTAGCATGTCCTCAGAGTAGAGGTGTCTGAAATAGATCAAAACTATCACCCATAGGGTTAGGCTCAGAGATTCCAAGTGGGGATGGATTAGGGATCCCCTGTCCTGTGTGAGTAGGTCCACTCTGTGAGGTAACTTGTGATAACTGACACTGCCTAAATGTATAAGGAGGGGGAACCAGTGCTGTCTTGGCCAAAAGAGAGTCACCAACAAGAGGTTTGTACTATTGAATTTTTATTAGGATGTTTGTAAGATTGGGAAGGGGGGAATGTGTACAGAAACATCCCCTTCCATGAGATAGAGAAGGCATCCATCACCCTCTCTAGGGAGCTGGGTGCCTTGGTACAAAACTGTATAAGTTGTCTGTTCAGAGGGCAGGTAAACAGATCTATTTGTGGTGTACCCTACCTGTGGACTATGTCCATAAACACATCCCTGTATAAAATCCATTCATGGGATTGTGACATGGACCTGCTCAAGATGCCTGCCTGATTGTTTTTAGCTGAGGTGATATAGACAGCCTGCTGAGTGACTCCATGCTGGACCGCCAGTTCCCAAGCCTGGAGTGCAAGTCTGCATAGCAAGTATGATCTTGTCCCCCCTCTGTTTTTTCACATACCAAAGAACAGCGGTGTTGTCCATGAACAACTTTAGGGGTCCTTGCTTCAGAATATCTTGGAAGGCTCTCAGTGCAAAGATGAGAGCCCTCATCTCTTTGATGTTGATATGCTCCCTCTTGCAGGGGCCTGTCTATGTGCCTTGCACTTCAAGCTGCTTATTGCAGCTCCCCATCCCAGGTCTAAAACATCTGTGTACATTTCCTGGACTGGACTTAGGGGTTGTAAGGAAAGTCCTGGGTTCAGAGAGACTTGCTCCACCAACCAAAGGATCTCCTTCCTTAGGAAAGGTAGGAAGGGAATGGAGTGATCCAAGTGGTGGGAGTGTTGTGTCCATGTGGACCTCAGGTACTACTGAAATTTCCTCATGTGGAGTCTTGCCAGTGGCAACATGAGGATTGTAGAAGCCACATGCCTTACGAGTCTGAGGTATTCCCTCGCTGTCATTGCAGGGGCGTGGATGACAGATAATAGGTATTCCTTCATGCTTTCCACCTTTTAGGGTGGAAGGATTGCCATCATAATGTCTGTCCTGATTATGCAACCCAGAAAGACTTGGTCCTGGAAAGGGCTTAAGCTGGATTTGGGAAAGTTGATGGTGAAACCCAGAGACTGCAGAACAGAAATGACTGTCTGGAGATGGTTCTCGAGGCTACTGCAACAATCTGCCTGGAGATCAGGAGATCATCCAGGTATGGGAAAATCTGTATCCCTAAGACCCTGCAATAGGCTACCACAGGAGCTAGACACTTGGTGAATACCCTTAGAGCAGTGGATAGTCCAAAGGGTAAATCAGAGAATTGAAAATGTGAGGAATTCACAGAGAAGCATAAGTGCTTCCTGTATTTGGGTCAGCTAGGGATATGTAGGTAGGCATCGTTGATGCCCAAGGAGGCCAAAAATGCCTGAGGCATTAGCAGTGGAAATACAGTCTGAAGCGTAAGCATATGGAAGGTGGATACTTACAGAAAAAGGTTGAGGTGAGAGAGATCCAGGAAGGGTCTCCATGGGTCGTCCTTTCTTGAGACCAGAAAAAGTCTGGAGTAAAAGCCCCTTCCCTTTTCTAATGCAGGGACTGGTTGAATAGTCCCTTGAGAGAGGGGGCTCTCCAAGACTGGTTGGAATAGGGGCAGCTGGTCCTTTGGTAGGTATGGGATGCATCTTAAGAGTGGAGGAATTTCTCAAGTCATGATGTAACCTTTTTCTATGACTGACAAGACCCATCTGTCTGAGGTAATGCTTTTCCAGAGAGAGAGATGGTGACAGAGTCTCTTGGAGTGGGGTATAGATCTCTAGGAGAAGGAGGAGAATGCAGGTAGTCACAAACTACCTGCCTTGTCCTGAAACAAAGGTGTCTGGGTTGTTGTCTGAGCAGGCCTGGAAGGTGGCTGCTGTTTTCTGGAACTCTTTTTGCCCCTAGTAGGAGGTGGAGGAGCAGAATGTTTTCTAATGAATTGGGTCTTAGTAGGATAATTTCTATGGATTTATGAACAGGTGACACAAACAAATGTTTCAAGTCCTGTAGTTCTTTTGCGTCTATATCAGATGATCAAATGTTTAGTTTAGCAAATAACTAAACGTCGATCACTAATAATCATATACACAAAACATCGAACGGCAGTTTCCACTCAGGGAAACAATGCCACTTCCCAACAAAAAAATAAAAAAAATAAATTAACAGAAATGTGCCCCCCGCACCCCCCTAACTAAATATACCAAGTCCGAGATCACTCCACATTGAAGAAAGGGCAAATTCTGCACAATGGCCAAATGACTTGTTTCCCCTGAATGGAAACTGCTGTTCATGGTTTTGTGTGTTCGATTATTATTGATCGACGTTTAGTTATTCAATTAACTAAACGTTCGATCAACTAATATAGACCCGTTCTTACCCTGTATGTTGAAGGGTTTTGAAAAGTTTTGCTACTTGGGCCCCAAACAAGGCAGTACTCTCCAGGGGAGCATCTAGAAGTTTAGCCCTGATATTGTCAGATAGGGGTTGGAGCCTCAACCAGGAATACCTTACGAGCACTGAGGCAGATGCTGCAGATCTGGCCGAGGCTTCTGCAGCATCATAACTGCATTTGATTGAGTGTCTTGTCACTTGTGAGGGCAAGGAGATTAGGTTAGAGATTTGTGACTTTGTGGATGAATCAGGGGGATCAGCCAACAGCTTTGAATCCTGAGTCAAAAGGGCTAGGGAGTACTTAGACATATGTGTCTGATAGTTGATGGCCCTAAATGCCAGAGAGGCAGAGGTGTACACCTTCTTGCCAAGTCTCTCCATTGTCTTGCTGTCCTTGTCAGAAGGAAGGACAGAGGTCGATGGTTGCAGTCTGGAGGTTTTGTCTGCAGAGACAGAAATGGTACTGGGATATGCAACAGGACATTTAATAAGCAATTTTGCCCTTTCTGGGACCTTATAAAATCTGTCAGGCCTTCTAGAATCAGGATTTTTATTAGCTGCCAAAAAGGAGTCTAAGAAGGCTGGGAGGACTGGTGGTATGGCAAGAGAACAGGTAATCAGTTGAAGAAGTTAATAGTATCTCTTATGAACTTCACACATTTCCGTGGAGTCCTATTTGAAAAAATCTGTCATCCATGAGATGGTTTCTCCAAAGGTAAAGCCCTGGCCAGGGGAATCCACCTCAGCAGAGTCCTTCTCTAGGGGGACATATCCTAGAAGGGAAGGCATTTGTGAAGCATAAGACAGAGAATCCTCTGAAGAGGAATCTGAAGAGTCTTTGGCCTCAACTGAAAGAGGTTCTGAAGTTTGAGGCCTAGAGCTGATAATAGGAGGAGCAGCTGGAGGAAAAGCAGCCTATCTATGTCAAACAGAGCTCCTCATTAACACTTTTCAAGAAAAATCTTGATGACTGTATGGGTAATAGGAAATTCACCCCGGGGATCACTTCAGTGGTTCTGCTTGACAGGGGCACAGGAAAATAATTTTCTTGGGTGGCGAAAGCCAGGGTACCTTTATGGCTAGGCTTGTATAGGCCCTAGGGCCAATAGCCTTGTACCTACCTATGAACCTACCTATGAACCTATGAACCTATGGTAGGCCTAAGTGCCATAAAGGCATTGAACAAGCTCTGAGAGAAAGCTTGCCAATCAGGTAAGCTCTCAGGAGGTGAAGACACATCTTTGATTTTCTGTTTCCTTTTTAAAGAAGAAACAGGACTGGAAGGTGTAGGCCCTAAGTAGGGCCTAGGTTCAGAATCCTCACCAATGGTGGAAGGACTGATCTGGACGTCCGCAGCGAGCCGAGGGTCTCCCTCGTTGTTGGTGCCCGACGTCTGCGTAACCTCACTGGACGTGCTTTCAGACCTTGGTTTTGTGGCCCCCAGAATGGTACCTGCTATACCAGAGTTGTCTGGTTCCGTATGATCCTCCAGGCATACCTTGGCCACAGGAGGAAGGTTGGGTGGAAGAGGTGCAGCAGTAGGCTCAGGCCTGGTAACTTTGGCCTTGTTTTTTGGTGGCTTGGTGGTATAGCTAGACAGCCCTTCCATCGCAAGAGTGAGACGTTTGAGGCGTTGGTTCTCTAAATAGATATTAAGGGCATGCAAATGGCTATGAAGAGTCTTTGGGACAAAGGCCTAACAAATCGCACAGGCCTTATGGTCATGGTTGGGCCCTAGACAGAACTGACACAGGTCGTGGGCATCCTTATGCAGGATCTGACATCCGCACTTACACTTCCTTTTTCTGGATGACATGAACCTGGGCAGACATGCAGTGACCAAAGAAGAACAAGAAAAAAGGCCCCGATGGGGTACTTATCTTTAATCACAGGATCCGACCGCAGAGATGGCAGGATGAGCTGACATTCAATTGGCGGCAGAGAAGTTCTGAGGAAGGTACATGCAGATGTCACTTTTATGGCCCACACACCCTACGGCCAATGTCAGACATCCCACATACCTTGCAGTGAATAAAGCTTTTGTATACTGCTGGACGTTCAGGTCGCTACGCAGAGGCTAACCAAAAGTTATGAATACTGCACATTAGAATAGAAGAACATCTTCCCAATATGTGTTCCTTTAGAGTGACAAAAGGTAGCATGCACTCCAATATTGGCTGTTTTCATATGGTAATGAAGACCATGGGAGTCATTGCCCATGTACCAACAGCAGAACAAAAAGCAGACAAAACAAACTGCTCCGTCTCTCTCCCCTCCCGGCTATCAGAAAAACAATGTATCTCCCAGTATTATCTTGTTACCATGTGATCAGACTTGCTGCACTTTGTCTGTTCTGGAAGACATTTTGTTTTTTTCAACCCACGAGAAGGCGAACATTACTGCTTTTCCTTCCTTGTGCGTACCATTCTTACTACTGATAATTCATTTCTCTTACAAATATTCTTTACGGCAGAGATGGACAGATGGCAATCAGTATCCTTGTCTTCCTTTTGTTACAGCTTCTAGTTCATTCTGCCACATAAGCTGTAAACACAGACTGTCCATACAGATAATGGGAATGGTTTAATGCAAATGTATTCCTGCTATGTTGGTTGGTCAGAAAATGTATTTGCAAATTTTAACACAAATCCTGTTTTCTGCTTCCTAGATGTTGCTAATTCTTTTGTGAAGCGTTTGTCTTCATGCTGTTTAGTTTAACTACTTCAGATACTTTACAAAGAAGAATCCGTGTGCGTCTCACATGAAGCCTTGCACAAATGCCATACGTGAAATTGTATCTGTATTATATAAACTGTGTGGTTAAGCTGTCAGCATGCACTGTGCTATAAGCCTCCTAAATTGCAGTGGTTAGGTGTTTAGATGATTTAATTTCTGTCATATCTCTGTTGGGCATAGCCACAGCTTATAACACTCAGTTTTGTCTAATATCACTACATCTAACTAAAACTACACATACTAAACCTAGAGTACTTGATAATAGTTTTCAATCTTACTCACAAACACTGGCTAATCTACAATGTATGTACTGTACCTGCGTACTATGTATGTATTCTAACTATGTTCCAAATTTCAGCTGTACACCACAAATCTATTAATTACATTTATTTTTAAATTAATATTTTGTTGTTTGTTCTCTCCACTGTAACTGTTGATGTGCTGCATACCACTGTAAAAACATGTCTTTTGTCATTTGTGGTGTATATTGATCATGTCTAAATAACTAAATGTATCTGTAATTTTTCTATGTGGAGCTTTTCTCTCCGGGCCTCTGCTGTAAAAGGGCCTTTTTGGCTCAGTCAGACAACCCCGGTTAACAAATGTAAAATAAAATAAAATAACTATAATACGTTCCCGAATCCTGTCATAAATGGAGTCATTAAGATATTCATACCTATGAGAGATACAGCAGCTAACAAATAAACCACTTAATTATTAATTAATTCATGCATCCAAAATGGGTGCATGTTGTTGTTGTGTCTTTCGGCTTAGGGGTCGCTACAGCGGAACTCCAGTCCACTAATGATTGGCAGTAGATTTTTACGTGCCGAGTTGCCAGCTCTGATGCACAACCTTCAACGAAGGTACGCCCATTCACGCATGTCTCCACACAGAAGACGCTCTAGCTGAGAATCGAACAGGACGTCTTACGGTGAGGCAACAACGCTACCGCAGCACCACCACCGCAGTAACGGTCATGTATGGCTTAAAAATGGCTCATGAAACACTGCAAGACAGTTAATAACAGAACAAAAAGTTAAACAGACATCCAGATACAGAATTTGTGAAAACATTGGACAGCAACTGGAGAAAAGGTATTTGATCATCTCTGCCTAAGACAGTTTCCAAAAAGGGGGCTGTTTTAATTCAGATTACATTCAATCAACAAGAGTAAACAACAAATGAAGCAACATATATACTGGTTTAGTAAATATGTTTCATTAGTTACAGCCAGCTTTCCTATAGTAAGCCAGTAAAATTCTTGCCTGTTCTGAGCAGTAACTTTGATATACTGACAATAGCAGAAGTCAGCCAAGGAAACCACACATAGCTCAGCTCCCTCATGTTTCATTATGACTTCAAGTCTCAGACACGCACACAAGTCAATTAAAACCATACTGCTATTCCTCTCTGTCTCCCTCTGTTGTCTGCATCTGTACTGTCAGTGCTAAACAATCAGCCTCTTTATCCACATCTTTCCCAAAAGATGACGACATGCAGTGAAACATCAGAGTGATGACAAATGTTGCTACTTTATTAATTGCTATTATTAATAAAGATTCTCATAAATCAAGATGACCCACCCACAGGCATGCACTGAATCAACAAATGTTTAAAGTTTTTGCTCTGAATGGCTCTGGGGGCTGGGATGGAGGAACTGTTTCCAAAAAATCATGAGGACAAAAATACTTTGTTTCAGTAGTTTCTCATCGGGGAAAGCCTGGCTAGACATAGTCACATTTAGCATCATTTCTGTTTCCTATTTATTTTGTTTAGCTAAGTAAAAGTACATTTTCTTACGACTACAAACTGATTATAACTTGGATGAGCTGTTGTAAGTTATATGAAAGCAAAATAATCATCTGGTAACATTAAAAATAATTACAGTAGAGTAAATTTAATTACTCATATCAATTTTTAATATAGTTCATTGCTTTATATTACAATTCAAAACCTGATTAACAAAGTATAAAATGATGCAGTTCCAGAAAAAATGAATAACTGCACAATTTTTAGTAACAAAGTCTTTTTTGTATTTATTTATTTTTATAATACATGAAATGTTCACTCTGACAAAAGCACGTGTAATAGGGAAAGTCTTGACCAGAAAAAAGGGTACTTCTGATTTCCCCAAAGAGTTAAGGCAAAGTGGTGGTGGGGAATGTGGTCTACTTAGAAAAATAAAAAAGCACTGTTAGTAGATTTAACTCCAAATTTTAGCACGTTAGCATGAACATATGTAAATAGGTTTTGCACGATTGTACTGTACCAGAAAAGTTAATAAGCCACGAATAAGTAAATAAGTAAAGTAGAAAAGACTTAGCGGGAACTAGTATCAAAAGCTCAGAATCGCCAGCCACAAACAACTAAATTATACTTTTGAGGTGCATTATGAAGATGGAATGTCACTAAGGAGACTTTCATTGTTAAAATTCAAAAAGAAAATCACACAATAAATGCTTAACTTCTTCACAGCGTTTTTCATCATTTATCCTTCAATAATGGACTTCATCATACAACTTTTCAACCCAGTGATCACTCTCTCTCTCTGTATATATATATATATATATATATATATATATATATATATATATACATATATATATATATCTATATATATATCTACTCTACCCTTCTAATTGATGATATGAAAAAGCTAATTATATCAATTACTTCCAATAAATGAAACAGTTTTATAATACAAAACAATGTCCCCACAACATCAAAACCACAACTGAAACTCTAAAATACATATCTACCAATTAACTATTGTAAAAAATACGTAAAATGTATGAATATGTTGAAAAAATACATGAAAAATACATGAAAAAGCTGCATTAACTAAATAGTATGAATTAAGAAATATTAAAAGTATTTACTCATCAATGTTAATACTGTTAGTGATAAGCAAACTAGGTTTTGCTGCCATTGAGATAAGCTACCTTTTGATCCACATTTATTCTGTATTTACTTCTCAAACTGTCATATCTGCAAAACTTTATATTATACTAAAGTATTCAGGTATAGTTCTTAATAACTATGGAACTTAAAAGTTTGTTGAATGCCACTGCAAGCACCTGACAATAGCACACTGCATTTTACTGAGGTAAGACTGGGATGACCAGGGGAATTCATAGACAGTTAGTGTAATGTGCGGCCAGTTTACTGTCAATATCAAACATGAGACCTGTAAATCGTGACTGTGCATCCAAGGTCATACAGCTAACATTCTGCTCCTTGAGTGAGCCAGCTGACTGACCATTGTTGCTTCAAGGCTTGTGGTATGCAAGGCTCCCACATGGAGTGCCAGGGAGAACAGGATTTTTTTTGTTATTCCTGCAAAGGAACTTCATTGAGCATCTGCTGGGTCAGTAGGAGGAGCCCTTTGAAGAAAGTAGATGCTTGGCATTAGTTTGCACAAATGTTGAGTGATGCCACACACACCAACTCTTGTACAGAGCAGTGCAGGCATCAGTACAATGACCAGAAGTGGCACCACCATGGACTGTGATGCCAGTGGGAGTCAAAGGCTCAACAGAAGTCAGCAGTGTACTGCAAGAATTTTTTTCAGTACCATTGTCTTCTGCTAACTTAATTGTTGCACATATATAATTAATGGATTCACTTCAGAATCCCAAATTTCCAAAACATCGAATTTCATATGATCAAGGCCATATGATCGATGTTTTGGAATATCGAGATTCCGAAACAAATCTAAAATAAAAAAAAAACATCTTTTTAAATGTTTCTGCCGGCCCCCCTACACCCCTACACTCATGCTACTTAAATAGACCAACTCCGAGATCGCACTACAGCGAGGAAAAGGGAAATCTGTTTTGCGCTGCATGCAGATCTCCGTTCAGAATTTCAAAGTTCTAAAACTTCGATCATATGGTCTCAACCATATGAATTTCGAAGTTTTAGGATTTTGAGATTCTGAAGGGAACCCATAATTAATACATAATTAACTGTGCATGGTTTATTTTCTAGTAGATGAAAAGCATTCACTGTACATGCTTACCTACCACAAAATGCAGAAGCGTTTCTCCATACGGTAAGGTGTGTATGTGCTGGATGCCAGTCCAGTACACATTTGTATAAGTGTTTTTATCATATGTGTTTTTGATTAATATTTTTACCATTCTGATCCTTCTAGATCTCCAGCTTTGGAATATAAACAGGAGAAGGCCAAACAACCTTATTGTCTACCAGAAGTTGCATATGTTACTAGGTTGCCAGTGCCCTTAAATTCTGGCTTATAGGAGGGGGATAAAGGCTCTTGTGTTGGAGGCCACTTAGAGGAGTCACTAGTGCTCTCTGTGCTTGACTCTTTGGGGTCTGGGGGGGTTGTCTCCCCTTTTGAAAGTCAAAAGGGATGAGGATCATCATTGCTTAAGTGTGTCATCAGGTACATGCCTGCATCAGAAACACTGAGCAATTCTGGTTCAGCTGGTAGACTCACATCACCAGCAATTAGTGGCCATTAGTCACTCTTGCATATACCATTGGCCACCCAAAGGATTGATGTCTGAGTAAATTGCCGTTTGAGTTGGCCAGAAGCCAACCATATCCCCATCACAATGTGCTCTACCCATGTGTTATTCCTCATTCCTTGTTCACTGTCCAAACCTACACATCATCAATTGTTCACCCTCTGTATGTCTGAGTCTATTCACTACAACTGTCTGTCTGAGTCTGTGCTCTGTGCTTATCTGTATGACCCTACTACTTCTCTTTCTACCACTGTCCCATTTATAGCAACCCTTCAGTACCATCCCCACCCTAAGATCTTCTGTAAAATAAACAAAAGTGGCTCACCCCCCCCCACAGAAAATGACCCTTCATTCTTCCCTCACACCTTTAATACTTAACAGTGACACTTCCATGTTTGCCCATGCTTGCTGTTCTTCCCTTTCCTAATTGTTTATTTACCACATTTTCTCCCTTTTTATATTCTGAACAGGGCTGCCCCAGTGCTGCGCACATTCACATCATGCCTGTGATGCGCACATTCACATCATGCCTGTGCTGCGCACATTCACATCATGCTCAGCTGTGCTGTCCTTCTTATGTCAGCCTAGCACTAGCTGCAGCTATGTACCAACTTGGATATACCTGCCTGAGTTAGTTGTGACATACATCATGTCGGTCATGTGCTTCTGCTATACAACAGCTAAGTTCTGCTATACTGATACTGATACTGCTGCACTTCTAGTTTCTTAGTGGTTCTTCCCTCAGTATGCAGACACTATCGCCTCCTTAATGCATCTGATTAGTTCTGATGCACTTTGTGTACCAGCTTCTCCGAATATTAGTAAGGTGCAGGTGTGTAGCTCTTGTCAGAAATGTGGAAAAACCATTGTTATTAAGTTAGAAATTACTAACTTCAGTAATGAACTGGTCTTTAGCACTGACAGCTGAAATGGCAGCATGACTACGACATGGAAGCATTCTGTGCTAGTTTGAAAAAAATTATTTCAGCGTAAGTGTACCCAGAAAGCTACCCTCGATTAGATAATAGGGTAAGCTTTTGTTTCTACCTTTGCTCCTCTCAGCTCCTTCAGAAAACTCACTGTCATCTCCAAACAAAAACAAACATGCACACAAGCATACACACACACACACACACACACACACACACACACACACACACACACACACACACATACACACACACACGGGTCTATATTACATTGTCGAACACTTAAAAGTTCGAACATCATATGGTCAACACCATATGATCGAACTATTAAAAGTTTGAATGTTTAAACGGAGATCTACATACAGTGCAGAATGCAAAGATTTCCCTTTTCTGCACTGTAGTGCAATCTCGGAGTTGGTATATATAAAGAGCAGGGGGTGGGGGGTGCAGGGGGGCTTACCACCCTGCTTAAACCATTCAGGTAGGTTTTTTCTTTGGTTAATTTTTTTATTATATTTTTGAACTTTTAAAAGTTCGATCACATGGTGTCCACCTTATGACGTTCAAACTTTTAAAAGTTCGATTATGTAATATAGACGCCACACACACACACACACCCACACATGCACATACATGCGAGTATACACACACACACACACACACACACACACACACACACACACACACACATACATGCGGGTATATACACACACACACACACACACACACACACACACACACACACACACACACACACACACACATTCATGCGGGTATATAAACACACACACCCACACACGCACATACATGCGGGTATAGACACACACACACACACACACACACACACACACACACACACACACACGCGCGCGCACATACATGCGGGTATACACACACACACACACACACGCACATACATGCGGGTATATAAACACACACACCCACACACGCACATACATGCGGGTATATACACACACACACACACACACACACACACACACACACACACACACACACACACATACATGCGGGTATATACACACACACACACCCACACACGCACATACATGCGGGTATATATACACACACACACACACACACACACACACACACACACACACACACACACACACGCACATACATGTGGGAATACACACACACACACACACACACACACACACACACACACACACACACACACACACACACACACACACACAGTCACTAACCTAAGTCACTTAAAGCTTTCTTCTTCACTACTACACCCATTTGGCATCCACTTAAAAACTATCCATGAATACCTTTCCTTTGGAATCTTCCTCTTTCCTCACTAGCAGCATCACCACCGTGTAACAAGCTGTATAAAAAGTCATCTTCTTCATGACCTTCATCAGCTATGCCCCTATGTTAATTTAACTTTTAACTAAAATTCCCATGTTGCTTATGTGGATTATTCTTCTCCATTCTACCCCTCTCCAGTATCATCCCTCTCTTGGTTATTGCATAACAACTTGCAAAACATCCATATCCCCTTTCTGAGACACAATGACTAAGCATGCCACACATTGCTGCGTTCCCTCTATAGCCCTGCACAACTGCTTTAAAATTGTTTTCCCTCTCTGTCTCTCAAAGGAGCCAATAACCCTCCTCTCAGTACCCTCAAACATCATCCTTAAATAAATACCATGTGACTGTGAAGCATCCTATACCATTATTTGTTATTTTCTGATGAAAGTTTTACATGATTTACTGTCCCTTGATATGACATTATGTTGCTTTACTCTGAAATATGAACTTGTGCATGCTACTGCTTTCATAGCTAATGGAAATTTGTTACATAATGTGTAGTCTTAGAGGTGAGGACCACTATCTGCCTCAACTCATTCAAAAAAGGTTACACAATTACTTCATAAATACGGAAGACATCATATATAAGTAAACGAGGGTCTATATTACCAAAGCGAAAAACCCTATTCCCGAATACCTAAACGTCGACAACTATACCGCGAACCATGAAAATCCTGAATGCACTACACCGCGAAAAAAATATATCGAACTGTCATAGTCACCCAACCCCACCACCCGCTACATACTACCTATCCAAAGAAAATAAATAAACCACACACATACACTAACCAAACCCTACTTCTAACCTAAGGTAAAGCACCAAAACCCTACCTCTAACCCTACACTAAACCCCACATACACAACTAACTATGCACTATCCCTAACACCTCCCTAACCCTAAGGTCTGTAACTACCGCACACGTCCCCTATACACATACAACCAAACAAAATAAATAATCCAGATACATACATTTAACAAAACCCTACCTCCATCACTACACTAAACCCCACACACACAGCTATCTATGCACTATCCTTAACCCCTCCCTAACCCTAAGATCCGTAACTATTGCACACTTCCCCTACAGATATACCCAAACAAAATAAACAATACATATACATACACTTAAAATAACCCTACTTCTAACACTACACTAAACCTTACATACATTACCTATCTATACATTTATCTTAACCCAAATCCTAACACTAAAGTCTTATCTATCGCACACTTACCTTACAGAGCTATACTGCAGATGGGCCAACCAAAACAAATCGACATTTCGGAATTTGCGGTTTTGTACGTTCGGGATTTCCATATTTTGCACAATATGTGTCGATGTCTTCATATTCGCTCATACGGTTTTTCGCGTTCGTAATATAGACCAGTAAATGATACTGTTGTATATTTTTATACAAATGTGAACAACTGTTATGGGCTTTATTACTCTAGCTATAAATAAATGATGGGCACCAATTTCCCAAGGATGACACAGACAGCCCTTTATTGTAAGTGATGCTCCCCCTACTCTGTGTATACTGCCATGCTTTACTGTTTGGTTATGATTTTCTATCATATATGAATCAAACTGAATGCTACTGAGTTTCTTCCTCTCTTTACAGTTGTCTGGTACAACTTCCCCTTTTTCCAGTCTCTCCATGTTATTATTGCAGCCTTACTGTGTGTGAATTTATTTTTCTGTGCTACATTATTTTCAGAGATTTTCTCTCTGGGCCACCACTGAAAATGGGCCGCAGCCAAGCGGGACATCCTGACTATGAAAACATTATTAAACAGACGTACTTACATGCATACATAAATACATGAATCTGTAACTTTTTTATATTTCTGTCATTGTTCTTGTCTACACCATGTTCACGTCAAATATTATCTACTTACTCTTTTGCATTATCCCCACTAAGCATGGGCAATCATTGAAAAAGGGTTCAAATGGAAGAATTCAACTGATAAATAAACAATTCAGTAAAAAACAAACTACTTCCTTCTGCATTATCTATTTCTACATTTACTTAAAAAATAGAAACATCCACTAGAGTAAAGGAAGTGAAGTGAGAACTACTGGCATTTATGTTGCCACTGAAGTGACCTAAACAAGTATGATGGGTGGATTTCTATTATGAGCTACAATTCACTGTATTTTTCTGTGGGATTTTGATAAGTGTTAGTTCTATTCCACTTACCTGCATCATAATATCCCCAAATGCTCCCACTCACCACCATAAACACCAACTGATAAAAAAAAAAAAAAAAAATATATATATATATATATATATATATATATATATATATATATATACGTGTGTATATATGTGTATATATATATATATATATATATATATATATATATATATATATATACACACACATACATATATATATATATATATATATATATATATATATATATATATATAATTTTTAGCTACTTCACCCTTTTCTCCCGAGTTTCCTTTCTGTCTGCCTTTTATAGTACATATGGCCAGCTTATTTCAGTTTCATCATATCTCTTGGCTGAAGGTTTTCAAACACAGACAACTCTTTCATTAAATAAATACTTCTTCCTGTCTTTCTTCCCTGCAGTCAAGCTTAAAGAACATAAAAAACAATTGTGGTGTCTGATGGAGCTAGAAATGGCATTCGTTACCAGATGTCAAACTTTTCCCATTATAGGATATTACATACTGCCTGTCCCTTTACAGTTTGCAGGCCAGACGATTCAAAGAGAAAAAAAAAGGAACATGATTTAAGCAGTCATGGACTTGTTTTAAAATAAAGGCTTTTACTGACCAAGATATAGCCACTATGCAAATGGTACACAAGTCACAACCTGAAAAAGGTACCAACTCTTGCAATTTCATAAGCTTATTTCAATTAAGTCCTGCAAACAGGTAAAGTATAGGTACACATAGTCTGCAGGCATATACTAGTTCATATCTCCTGGAACCGCTGTCATTCTTTAGTGTCAAAAATAAGAACATAAGGAAACAGGATGTGTGGAACATATTGTTCAATGTTAAACTAAATAAGAAGAGCTTTTATAAACACAATTTACTTCCTTTTTTTTTGGTTTGAACTTAGGACGTGAATCATTTTAATGCAAAATAAGAGCTCTACTACAGGATATGAGCCAAAAGGATAATTCATGCCCAAACAACTTCTTCTGAGTAAATGTAAACAAACTTGCAACCTTGCCTGCTGGCCACATGTTGGCAAAGTAAATAAAAGCACATTTCCAGAAGCAAGAAACTTCTGAAATTTGGAGGCTATTACATGTACTAAGAACAGACTGTACCTAATGTTTCTGAGGCACAGAGCCAGCCCTGGTTCTATGGTGCCAGTGTCATGTCACAGTTTATTGGAGATGGGGAGACTACTTGAGCCATGACTAGAGTTTGTCCTACTGTGCAGTGTCATCAGTAAACCGGGTTCTACAGTCTGCCAGTCTTACATCACCACATGAGAAACTCTAACGGCTATCTATGGAAAAATTATGTGACTGTATTGACAAGATGGCCTGAATTTCTGCATATTAGACACTACGTCACACTATGAAGAAATTGTGCTGGGGTTCAACTAGAATGTGAGATATTTCTCTCCATAAAAATTACATACAAGAACATCATTGGTTAAAAACTTAAAGCACTGTTTAGTTAACTGGGGCTGCCATAGTGCAGTGACAGGGACATACCAGTAGAAGAAGCTGAAGTGTTAATATTCAGAGCTAAACCTTTTAAACAGAGTCCTAAACTCTAGAGGCACAGCACTTTTACAATCTACCAATGAAACACTATGGCTGGGACTCAAAAAACTCTGCCTCATTGTAGTAAGTCAATTTGTGTGATGAGTGGCAACATACACAGTATGTGTGATTCAGAGACACAAACACAGTTAGGGGTAACTAAGGAGCAGCATAGGTGGGAGTTGTATACACTAAAGGCCATGTAATAACATGGTGTATGGAAATCCAGATGGTAGAGTGATTAAGAAATGTATACAAGACATGCCTTTTTAATGTACATTTCCAACATGCTCTAACTGCAGTCACTAGCCACCGACATTGTGGACTACTACTGAGTAGATATGGACACCATGTAGGACACAACAGACTTACGTTGGCCTTATCTGCAGTCTAGTGGGAGTCATGGACTACCTATTCCAATGGATATCAAGGTGTGTGTGGCTTTATATATACTAGTTACAGGACAGGGAGCACAACACCATTATCATCATCTGCACAGGTCGGGGAGAGAGCACATGTATGTCTTTCACAGGAAGATGTCTGACTGCATAGGAAATGTAGGAGGAAAGAGTGCAGGTGTGTGTGTAAGGGCTGAGATGGGAGGTCATTGTGCAAAATGTGCTTCAAAGGTCCACTGTCTCTGGAAGTGTGTGTGTGTGTGTGTGTGTGTGTGTGTGTGTGTGTGTGTGTGTGTGTGTGTGTGTGTGTGTGTGTGTGTGTGAGTGTGTCTCCATGCATATGTGCATGTGTGATGAAATATGACCAGCGTTGGTGTAACTGTATATCTCCTGGGATACAACCTCAACAGTAGGTGCAGCACTGTGTTTATATCCAGTGTACATGTTCAGGACAGGCATGGTAGGCGGTTGAACATGTACCCACCCATGGATGTTGCCTCTACCAGGAGTAACACTGCTTCTACCACAGATCTGGCTAGATATTGGTGTACTGCATGACCATGATCAAAGTCTATCTCGAGATGTGCCACTGCCATGCTTGCCACACCCCAAGGATGTCCTCTCCAGATGTAACCAACTCCAGAATTGATGTAACATTAGATGTGCTAGCATTACACGAGCTTGGTCAACCTTGTCCATGGCCACAATGACCACTATCTACAGATGCAGTGGTGGAATGGTATTGTGAATGGTGAATCATACTGACAAGTCAATTTCAAAAGGACAGGGCACACTCCAGTAGATTATTTATTTTAATAAAGCAGTCATACATGTGGAATAAGCCCTCACAGAGGTCATTCTGCAAACCCTGCATCAGCCTGACAAACTCTGCCATGGCTAAGTTAGTACTACCCTGTGCCTCCATGATGGTCCTGCATATACTCCAAGTTGTGGCCACTAACATTTCAACTTCAGGTGAAAGGCAGTAACCGTGATTCAGTACCTACTGCACTATGTTTCCCCCCCTGCCCAATAGAGCTATCAGCAGATCCAGACATATGTCCAGTATGGAGTGCTGTATGCTCTGTTCTCCCTGAGTAGTTTTTGCTTTCTGGGTGCCTGAAAGCATACAGACTATGTCCATGGAATGTATAGAGGATGCAGAGGTTACATTCCTTATATCCAGCGCACATGCTGTACCACTTCATGCCTACCACCGTCCTCAGTGGCATCAGAAATTCCAAACGTAGGTAGTGACCACTGTATATAAGCAGTCCTGATCACCAACTGTATTTATATCCACTGACAAATCTTTTCAGTGATAGTAGGCCCAGTCAGCTGCATTCAAGCCAAAGAACCACTGGCCAAGAAGATGCACGCCTTGGATAAGTGCTGTCTCAGTATCAAAAAAACTGGCATTTATTGATGCGTTGTCAGCAGACCCTTTGATATACTTCATTTTAGCTTGCCATTTAGACATTTATTTGTAGGTATGGAAAATTCTAGATTAGGATCATGATAGGAATGGTCCACAAATCCCCTTTAAACAATGTTCTCCACAAGCATATACATCATGTTGCCAGTGTATCTGACATTCCCATATGACTAACCAGGCTGTGTATCAAATATTTATGACAAATGCCCCACCAGTACTGCAGCTGGACTACTGCAACTCTTCAGGCTAACATTAATGTGAACTGGCACTTTGTCAAACTTGGTGCACTAATCTTCTTCTTCTTATTCTTTCGGCTTTTCCCGGTTAGGGGTTGCCACACCGGATCACCTGTCTGCTCATGACTGGCAGTGGAGTTTTACAGTCTCGAGTTGCCAGCCCGGCGCCCAACCTTCCACAGAAGGCACACACACGCACACACTCACACCTAGGGCCAATTTAGAGTGTCCAATCCACCTACAGCATGTCTTTTGGGATGTGGGAGGAAACCAGAGCACCCGGAGGAAACCCACGCGACCACAGGGAGGACATGCAGACTCCACACAGAAGGCACCCCAGCCAAGGATCGAACTGGAGAACCTCTTGCTGTGAGGCAGCAACGCTAACCACTGCACCACCGTGGCCGCCCCAAACTTGGTGCACTAATATTAGTAAACTTGGTGCACTAATACAGACTACAAATCAGTTTAACACTCAGGTATTCGAAACCTAGGCTGAATGATTTACACTGATGATCTTTTTTTGAGCTTTTTTGCTCCCTTGCTTCAACTTACAGCTTTCCTACCCAGTGTCCCACATCTGTGCTAGTTCTACCAGCTCCTCCATTTTCCCTGGACTTACTACAATACAGTTGGGGCCATCTTAGGGCCAAAGGGTGTCCTGGGAGGGTCCCAGCTGTCACTATCAGCCAGGGATTTACCCTTGGGCCTGCTCCATTACTTCTGCCCTCCCACTGCAGTCTTTGTAGATGTGTACACGAGATGAATATGCAATGGGGACATGAGGCCTACTTCCCCGCCTCCGTGTCATTTCAGACATGCCCACCATCCTTTCCTCTTCTTCAATAATGCCCTCCAACATGACATCCCCACTTTCCACAAGGGATTGCCACAGGGAAAGGCTAGGTAACTGCCCATCCCATCCCTTCCCTGTTGCTTGGTCAATCACTGGAGCTGGTAATCAAACCTAGGTCAGCCTGGCTGTATTCAGGGCTTTATCCCTCGATGCCACTAGAGCAGCACAGGTGATCTAAGAAAGTACAGATGGGTGTGTGCCCCTCAAGGTTCAAAATCCTTTGCACACCACTTACATATACTTCAATGACTACTCTCACTTTACTTGTCTTTTATAAACCCTCAAAAGTATTGCTAAACCTTTAAATGTGGCTAAGAAACACAGCTCAATAGTTACATATGTTATACTGAAAACATTGGGATTTACATTACTAGAGGTTAAGCAGGTGTTCTTTGTTAATGAAGTGGTGACCTCTGTGATGATAGTGCTGTTCCAATGCTTCTTCCATGCATTGACGAGGATAAGTGCTTTCACACATGCACATATCATACTAATTCTGGTGTCTGGGCATGATGGTTATGCAAATGAAAGCCCAGTGCAGATGTTTCTGAACTGCTCAGTTTTCACACCATGCACACTGGATGAACTTCATGCTAATTTTATGCAGCATCTTGCGTACATCTCAGCACCTGCAGGCAGCATTGCTCATGTGCAGTTTGGCTCAAATCCCTAAGTGAGTATCTGTAATTCCATACAACAGAAACTGAGAGTGGAGTCATTGTAATGCTTGGTTCACTGCCAATGTATACCAGGAAGCTGAGCTGCCATGTCATACCTATAACTGCTATGTTCAAACACTGTCATACATTAATTATATTTTGCTTTTCCACCACCAGTTATTCAAATGAGCTGCAACCCCCCCCCCCCATTGCACAACAGGTGGCACACATGAAGATGGGTTTGACAGTGAATTTCAACTATTTCTCTCTTTGCAGCTTGTTATAGATAGCAGTATGGCATCTGAGGTAATCCTGGCAACTTTAAGGCACAAAGGGTGTGTGTAGAGAAAAGCAAAATATTCTTCTATCTACTCCATCACCCGTAAAAGGCAAGGGTCCTGCAATATCAAGGCCTGGAATGGCTTGGGGTAAAACCTGTCATGTGCCACCACAGTACCCCTTAATGATGAACAATGTCATCACCATTACTGTTACTTAAAAAGACATAAAAGTGGTAGAGTGCTTGTTTGCATTAGTTTCATGTACTATAGTAATGGAATTATCTTTGTTATTTTTTTGCATTTTATACACTGCATTAATATTTACCTGTATTTTATTTTTCAGAAAACAGTTCTATGCAGTAATTTTATGTATTATTTGTTTTTAAACTGTCCACATATTTAATACATAGAGCTTGACTCATTTAATTGTTTAAATATGTTAATATGCCTTTAAATTTTTAAACCTGGTATAAAAGGCTAGTTTACCCAAGATGCAGTACGTCTGAAGAAGCAGAATTTGTAATCTGTGAAAGCGCTAACGTTTCTTGAATAAATGTCTGTGGTTTTATTAGCAGAAGTGCTTTATTTTTTGGAGAATCTTGAAGTGCTTTATTTTTGGTGAATTTTGAAGTGAACTTATAAGACTTAACTATTCCTGAGCTGTTTCTGCTTTGCTGGGATTACTTGTTTCTATATATATATATATATATATATATATATATATATATATATATATATATATATATATGTGAGTGTGTGTGTGTGTGTGTGTGTGTGTGTGTGTGTGTGTGTGTGTGTGTATAATGGAACCCCCCCCCCCAAAATATGTTCCCTCCTGCCCCACCCACCTCCATATGCTTATTCTCTAATTTTTCACTTTATGTTACGTCTGCTTGCCCCTCTCTTTTTATCATCTTCCTATATTCCCATTTCCAGTCTTTATACTGGTCAAGAAACAGATCCGCACAGATGCTTCATGGCCTTTAAAGGCCTCCATATAATTTTTTTTGCCATTACTGTATGTGCGGGATCGAGCAGAGCCACATCAAGTCACATGCACTGACTGAGCACTACTTGTGCTTCCATTCTCACTCCTACACACTTGTGCACTACTTGTGCTTCCATTCTCCCTCCTACACACCTGTGCACAACTTGTGCTTCCATCCTCCCTCCTACACACCACAATGTTCTATACCACACAAAATATATTACTCTAATCCTCCTTTTTATTCATAGTACTATTAGTCTAAGCTCACCCACAACACTTACAAATACAGCAGCCATAGCTTGCTAAACTATAACATCCTCCTCCAACACACCCAAAAAACAAAGTCACTACTCCTGTATCTGCCCTCAACTATTTTACTATCCCTTCCCCTACAACCCTAATACCAAAATAAAAACCAACAATACTATCAAACCTCTCTTTCTTGCCCTAAATCCAAACCTCAAAGCTAAATACAACCCATTATACACTGAAATTAGTTTAGAGTGGTGACATATATTCAAACCCCCAAACCCTAAACCTATTTACCATTAATATATGAAGTTTATGCAATAAAATAACCTCCCTCCATGCTTGGATAGAACAAAATAAATCTGATATACTAGCTCTCATAGAAACCTGGTTACACCCCAGCATAAAAGACACCAAAAGTTCTATTTTAGGACCCTTACTGTTTAACATATTTACCAATAATCTATATACCTCCTCTTCCCCAGGAACATTAATACAGTATGCCGATGACTCAGCCTTAATCTGCACCTTCCATACCCTCCCTGAACTCCTAATCAAAACCCAGCAATCATTCACAGCAATTGAATCCTGGCTCACAGAGGCCCAACTCTTTCTAAATCCCCAAAAAAACAAAATTACAGTCTTTCAGCCCCAAAATATCACCCTCAATCCAGGCCAATTTAACATTCTTGCAGCTGACAAAACCATCATAGACGTCGTACAAGAAACTAAACTGCTAGGTGTTATTACTGATAGCAAACTCAACTTTGACCTTCATATCCACCAAACATCAAGAAGACACATAAAAAAACTAGGACTCCTTTACAGAAACAGACTTTTACCACTCCAACTAAGATGATCCTGGCTAAAACTTTGGTACCCCCCTCCCTATTTTACAGTTACTAACTAATCTGCAAAACTACACAAGACTAAATTAGAATAATGCTACAACAAAGGTGCAGTTTGCAACTAACTCCAATTACTGTACACATCAATGTATACCACTAAAAGAACTAAACTGGCTGGAATTATCATATCAGCTAGTATATACACACCTAACTACAGCACATAACCTATACTATAGACCCACTGCCTGTCCTGCCCTAGTAAACCTAATCCAGATTACAAACCAAACAGAACTCTCAGATCCAAAGGAAACAACCTCCTAGAAATCTACAAACCTTCTAGAAACCCAGGAAAACCTATATACTCATACTCTGCTGCCAAAAAAGGTTAACTCCTAACCTACCTCTCTTCAAAGCTTCCCTAAAAGAACACCTAAACAAATCATGGCTATGCACATGCCTAACTCCATGCTAAGACTCTTACTCCCTTCTTGATACCTCCACTTACTACACCAACTTTTTTTATCATAACTAAACTACCAACAATCAAAGTAAAGTACTGGAAACTGTGCACCTTTCTAGCCCTATCATTCTACTTACTAACCAAACTACCAATCTTAGCAGCACGTCTTTGTTTCCCAGTTCTAACTTGTATCACGGTATTTGTGTATAGTCTTATCAAAGATGTAGTGGCAGTATATTATTCAATGTTATACTGTACAGTCCTCCTGAATATTTTTGCTTGTAGGTTTTTTGCATATTTACCTGCTTATGTAAACTATTGAGCTCTCCCCCTGGGTCTCTGCTGAAAATGGGTCATGTGACCCAGAGGAACTGTCCCAGATAACAAATGCCAAATAAAAATACATAAATAAATAAATAAATAATTGTGCCTATGACTACATAGTATCTATTTATTTATTACATATCTATTTATATTATATAGTTTTATATATCTACATAGTCCTCCGGAATCAGCAAGCTCTACACGGTGTGCAGGAATAGTGCAAAAGCTGCTGCACGCAATATGGCCGATGAGCGATCCAGGAACAAGCTCCTGGGACATGCACGAGCCCTCCAACACTATGCCAGCATGGACACCACTGCTATATGCTAATTACCCCATTTGCTGGTGAAAACCATACAAATGAGGTGAATTAGCGATCCAGGAAGCAGGCAGACGCCTGTGCAGGAATAGAGTAACCTACAGAAATGTATTCAGTTACTAACCGAATACATTTCTGTAAATTAGAAAATGGAGGCATGACAGCTCCAAAGAAAGCATGTATTCAATGTAGTAGGCATGCCAATGGCCAAATATATGGCCATTGGCATGAGAAATAGTTGCAAAATTATAAAAAATAACTTTTATTTTTTTTTGGCCGATTTCGGCCGTTTAAGTGTAGGGCAGCGGTGCACAAACAGGATCAGCCCAAAAATAAGAAAAAAAGTTGAAAATAAGCTTTTAAACCCAAATCAGCATTTTGCCATGATAGTCAATGGCATGCATAAGACAATACTACCAGGGAATAGTGGTTGCTAAGGGGAAAGGCTCAGTATAAGTGTGGTAACTATGAATTAGCATTCTGTTTTATGCAAATGAGGGGATTGATAGTGAATCACAGATTTCCTCTCAGTGTTAGCTTGCACCCAACCGTGTAGGTGTAGGTGTAGCAACATCATGGTATAAGTATAAGAGGTAGATGACCACATAAGGGGGAGTGTCATAAATGCTGTAAGCTTATTGGAGCTCTGTGGCCCGTGTTTGCCCTTAGCTAAGCATAGCTAAGGAAGGGGCTGCCTAGCAGTGCTTACATTGCCTAAATGGGTGTGCATGCCGCACACCGGGTTTTAAACAAAAAAAAAAACAGGAAATAGCAGCACTGACTATGTGAGTTGCACTTCAGGGTTTAAGTGGGAAGGCAAAGGAAAGGGAAAACAGCAGTAGAAGGCAATCAAGGAGAACTAGCATAGCTGGATTGTGAAATATATCAGAATCAGCCAATTACACATGGACAACCTAGCACACTACTATAGACTATGTAAACACCTTCCAGTCTGTTTTTTCCCACAAACTCTATACCACCAGTGAGCACAGACGGGGAAATTTTACCTGACAAAACTAACAAAATGTTAGGGGCTGCTGTTGCTCTCATACATTAATATGTGCAAGAGGCTGAGGGTGGTGAGGATGTGAATGCTGACGATCAACTTACAGTGAGGAGAAGTAGAAGAGTGTGCAGACCCAGGGTAACCACCAGGGGTTACATGAGCTGGAGATAGTGGAGCACTATAGGGTAGACAGGGACATTCCACAGTAAATTGTTGAGTTGTGCCAGCCATGCCTCACACACAGAACCAACAGAGGGGAACCCATCCCAGTGGATACCAAGGTACGTGTAGGCTTAAGAATACTAGCCAGAGGTACCTTCCAAAGGGCAACTGGGGATATCATGGGGATCTCACAGGCATCAGCATGCAGGGTACTCCACCACTTCCTGGATGCCATGTCAGCACATGCTGGTGAGGACATATATTTCTTCAACACCCATGAGTAGGGTTACCACCTGTCCCACTTTGCGAGGGACAGTCCTTCTTTGGGTGGTTGTGTCCTGACCAAAGATATTATAAATGGCAAATGTCCTGAGATTGTAGGACATAATTATACCCCATATGTAATGTAATAGTTGCATAAAATAGTTATTTCTGTATCTAAAATACCTACATGTTAACAGAAACAGGGTAAGCAACTAAACTGCTACAAGAATAAGCTTATATTTAGGCAATAAAGGAAAGTTCTATCCTTTGTACTGACCGTGGGTTTATGTCTGCCTGTAAAATCTGATGTGTGCCCCGAAAATGTCCCACTATGGCCATTTGAAAAGGTGGCAACCCTACCCATGAGGTGTTGACCATCAATATGCTTCTCTTCCACCAAATAGCAGAATACCCTGAGGTAGTGGGTGCTACAGACTGTACGCACATACACATCAAAGCACCACCCGGCGAGCAAGGTAGGGTCTACAAAAACCGCAAGGGCTTCCCCTCCATCAACTGCCAGGTCGTGTGCGATGCCCAGGACATTATCTTGAATGTGTGTGCCCACAGCCCTGGAAGCTATCACGACTCCCACATCTGGCATATGACACAGCTGTACCAGTTATTTGCCAGTGGGGACATCTCTTATGGCCACCTAGTGGGAGATGCTGGTTACGCACTGGAGCCATGGCTGATGACACCCATCAGAAATGCACACACACCCGAACAAGAACTCCATAATGAGGCACATGCACAAACCAGAATCATAATAGAGTGTGTATTTCGGATGCTTAAGTCATGGTTCTGCTGCCTGGACATATCCGGTGGAGCCTTGCAGAACTCTCCAGCTACATGTACACAAATGTTCATAGTATGTGCCATGCTACACAATATGATCCTGTGGAAACAGCTGCAGCAGGAATAGCACGGAGCAAGGCCACACAGCCCCCCCCCCCCACCATTGCCAAGGCCATCACAGGCAGAGAGGGACTCGGAGGAGGAACAACCTGAGCCTGCCCATGTAGGCAGAAGGAGGCGTGCCCAGTATGCCCAGGCTTTGGCAAAGAGGCAATCCATAGCACATACACTGACACGGCAGTGACCCAAGGAATGACACCTCTCTCTGACTCGCACGTACAGTAAAAGGGATGCCAAACATGACATTACCTGTGCTTTACCATGTGCAGGGAGTGTACTATGTGCATCCGACATAGTCAGCCCTCCAGCACCGTTCTCAATACTGGCACAGCCACAAGGTAAGGCACTCTTCCTATCAATTGCTGAATGGAGTAGTATGTTCTGATAGTTCCAGGAACCAAAAGCAACACCTATTAGCCAAACTGGTGTGGTACAAAACGAAAATGTAGGCAGAAAAGACATTCCAAATTTCCAAATTCAGTTTATTCCAAATGATAAAAATGGTCAAGCGCTTTCATCCAGGGTTCTGATGAAGTCCAGGCTTACTGGATGAAAGCGCTTGACCATTTTTATCAGTTGGAATAAATTGAATTTGGAACGTCTTTTCTGCTTACATTTTCATTTTGTACCACACCAGTTTGGCTAATAGGTGCTGCTTTTGGTTCCTGGTACTGTTTTCGCCTCTTTACACTGCTTGGTCTTTTTTTATGTTCTGATAGTTGTATCTATGGTATGGACATGTGCATGCAAGGGAATCAGGTGGCTGAATGGGATAGCAGCAGATAGTGGACAACTATATGGGCAGCAGGAAATCCATAACAAATACTGGTGTCAACATACTAGGCAGTACTAGACAAGGTGACGAATCCCACTGCAGTACATGTGGTGGCCCAAATGTGTGTCCATAGGACACACACATGCATGTCAGTGAGGCTCACATACCCAACACCAGCCTCAGCCAGCAGGACAGGTGTAGACGACCATAAAGAAAGGCTGGGCTAAGGCCTCCCAATTGATGGCAATGGTGAACAGCCCCCTCCAGACCTACACAGACAGACTACAACAGGTTTGGCAGTTGTATGTTAGCTGTGAAGGGTAGGAAGTCTGAAACTGAAATGTAGGTCAATAAAACCTAAGATCTGTACTCTACTGATATCCCTCCAGACTGCATGATAGGTCAGAATACAAAATGAAATGGAAGCCAACAGAGTACCTGAAATACCAGTACAGTCATAGCAAATGTTTAAAGTTGTCAAGTGTGCCCCCCTCCCCCAAATCCTATGTAGAAATGCAGTAACATGTATGTGTGGGTTTAATAACAGCGGAGCACAGATTACCTGAGCTGGCCCAATCTACAGGATAGATTGTTGCATGCGTACAATATGCAGGGGTCTGTGTGTTAGGTTGCTGTGTGTTTAATACTGTCTGGAAGTGGTCAGCATGTAGGCATGAAGGGTTGTGTCTTGGTGGCCTATGGCCAGTACTGTTGATGACAGGGCCATGTTCCAAATGTAGTGCCAACCACAATGCTTCTCAGCAATACCCATGTCAGCAGTCATCCATACTCACTATGCAGATGTCAATATCTGTCACCGTCTGAAAGATGGACATGCCATGAATGTGGGCCCACACATACACACAGTACACAGGTGGAAGTTCATAGATTTATAGGTAGGCACTAGGCTATTGGCCCTAGGCCCTATATAAGCCTAGCCAAACGGTACCCTGGCTTTCGCCACCCAAGAAAATTATTTTCCTGTGCCCCTGTCAAGCAGAGCCACAGAAGTGATCCCCGGGGTGAATTTCCTACCTCCCATCCAATCATCAAGATTTTTCTTGAGGAGTGCTAATGAGGAGCTTTGTTTGATATAGATAGGTAGTTTGTTCCAGAGTATGGGAAGTCTCTGGGACAGGAATCTATCCCTCCAGCATGTTCTGTTTATTGTGGTGACAAGGTTTAGGTCCCTAGAGTGTATAGCTCGGAGGGACTGGGATTTCTTTAAGTGGAGCATGTCCAACAGCTCTGGGTTTGACATAGTTTTGTATGTTAGGCAGAGATTGCCTCTGAGTAGGCGATATGCGATGGAGTAAAACTGGAGTTTTTTGAGACGGTCTGTGTAAGGCATCTGTTTGAGGCCGGTAATCCTCTTTGTGAGGTATTTCTGCAGCCTTTCCAGTTGTTGTAGATGTCGTGTGAGGTACATACCAAAAGGGGCATTGTACTCTATAATGGGTCTAATGAGTGATGAGTAGAGGGGAATAATGACCTCTTTTTTCCTGGATGAAAAACCTTTTGTGATGAAATGTGCCATGTAGAAGGATTTCCTGACTAATGTGGCGATGTGATTATCAAAGGAGAGACTACTGTCCACCTGTATCCCAAGGTCTCTTATCACACTTTCAGTGTTAAGTAGTCTACCGCCTATGTGGTAGTTCATGGATACAGAGTTTTACCAAAAGGAATGACAATGCACTTTTTGGCACTGAGCTTGAGGCCATGGCTTGGACACCAAGCATCTGTCTAGGTGAGGCCCTTTTGTAGGATGTCTACATTGTTAGGAGTTTTGATTACGGCTCCTAGTTTGCAGTCATCTGCGAACTTCGTTAGCCAAAGACCTTCTGTGTTAGCCTATACTTCAGAGAAGTAGATACTAAACAGGAGAGGACCCAGGACTGAACCCTGTGGTACTCCATTTGTCACTGGTCTGAAGTTGGATTTAGAGTCTGCTACTTTCACAGTGTGGGTTCTGTCAGTGAGCCAGTTGGCAACCCATCTTGTGACATAAGGATTTATACCTAGTTTTAGTGAATTTATCTATAATTCCAGGGTGAGGGATGGTGTTGAAAGCCTTGGCGAGATCTAGATAGGCTGTGTGAACCACCTTACCCTCATCTACGGCTTTGGTGACCGCTTCAAAGAAGTCTGTCAGGTTTAGGAGACATTATCTGCCTTTTACAAACCTGAACTGGGTAGGGTCCAGAATTTGGAGATTACCAATGTCATTGTTTATATGTTCCATGATGATACGTTCCATAGCCTTGCAGACCAGGCTCGTCAGGCTAATGGGGTGGTAGTACCCTAGACAGAGTATATAAAATGTAACTCAACTGCACACACCTTCGGAATTGTACATACAGGTTAGCAGCTCATTAGTTGCCTGTGTAGTATGGAATACTGATGTAGTCTGGCCAATCAGTGGCAAACCACAAAAGGCACAGTTATGAAGTAATGAGAGACTGTCTATGTCCCTGCACAAGGCAGCATAAGGGGAATGTCCCAGTTATATCTGTGAGTCAGCTGCAAGAAGCTTCCATATCACACATGCACTCAGTTCACCCCATCATCAGCCACAGGTTTATCACAGGTCATAGCCCTGCTGTTGGGAATGAGTACAGTATGACCCCACTTCTGTATGGGAATACCCACAGAATGCAGCATGCTGAAGAGGTGTCCCATGCAGGTGTGTCCCTAGCTGTAAGCAGCACCCTACCAGCATCCAGACCAATGGATTAATATGGACAGGAACTATTGCCATTAACACCTCGCACACTTAGCCTGTCACCCCAGGGGAATCCAGTGGCTCGTATCCTGGGAATGTAGCAGTGACAGAATGCACTGGCCTGCATCACTACCAAATGGACTACAGTCCTCTGTCAAAGGCCTGTGCCTCACCCATAGTGCCAATGTATGTTATCTCATGGGGTCCCAACTAACAACATAACACAGTCAACATAACACAAATGCAAGGCCATGTTGACAAATCCCAGTAGCATTCCCATCATGTCCTAACTATAGGGACAACTATAGGGATACTTCTCAGATATCACACGCCTAATGTTAGGAAGAGAATAGAATAACAGAGTGGAGGGGTGTAGAAGCATGAACGTCATGGAGTGTGTGAAGTCTGAAACTCTGATGTGTGCCCATACTACCCCTGCCTATAAACTCAGTAATGGGTGGCTACAAACCTGCTCATAAACCACAATGTGAAGGGGAACTGACCCGATATATGAGCCCTGCCTCTGGGTAACCTGGGTGAATCTATACAGCTGAGAGGTATGGCCACAGCAGGATATGGCCATTCTGTTACATCTATATATGCGCAAGAAGGGGATCCTCCACCATAGTACCAAGGTGCTGGACCATTTACACAGACCCATCAGTAAGTGTCTGCCCCTCCAGAATGGCATGAGTGTGCAAGAATATGTAGGCTGCAGACCACAGTACTGGACACAGCTTCCTTCATCTTGTATTTCCCAGGAAATAACTGTGAGCAAATAAGTATATCTGTCAGTAGTTGATGATATAATACATCACAGTTTAAAACAGTACATATGTCTGAATATCTCTGCTAACACCATGTAACACATGCAGCACAGACACAATAGTTACAGTATTCCACTATCTGTCGCCCATTGTGACTCCATATTGTCAACCTATCTACAGATATCCTGCAGAAACAGGTTGCTAGCTATAGGTGTAGAACACCAAACCCTGGACTGGAGTACAACATACCTGGAATGGATTCACACACTCAATACATAAGGTCAACTGGGCATGCTGCTACACTTAGAGAAATGAAGCCCATGTCTGAAAATACAGTGGACTATACATATCTGTCAGTCGCAGATGTTTGTGCACACACCACATTGTACACCATTCATGCTTTGCACACACATTGGATAGGAATATTCACACATATCCAAGGCCAACATGCTATAATGTGTCAAACATACACACACACAGATGTGGGGAAGAGAGACAGACAGTGACAGAGAGATTTCCATCATGATGCTTGCACACACACTACATTGTACACCATTCATGCTTTGCACACACATTGCATAGGAATACTCACACATATCAAAGGCCAACACACTATAATATGTCAAACACAACCAGAGATGTGGGGAAGAGAGAGACAGTGACAGAAAGATTTCCATCATGCGGCCTGTCCCACCCACCACACATCCAATTCACCAGTATCACATGATGTACTGATGTCAATCACTGTAGACCTTGCTTTTGGTAGCCCTCATCCCTATAGTGTCTGTGGTGCTTGTGATAACTGTGTAACATGATAGTACAAATCAGTATTCATCTAGCATTTGTATACCCAGTCCTGTCAAATGTAACGTTGTGTGTGGCTGAGTGTGTTTCCAGAGGAATGGTTTATGGCCCATTCACAAACACTGCACTTCCCATTGCCCATGTTAGCACTCCTGCTGATGTCAGTCACCTTGAAATAACCCTCTGGCCAAGTCTCAACCATATAAGCTGCATGGTGTTTGCGGTATGTGTGTAATACTGTAGTGTAGAAAACTAGTTAGGTAAGAGTTCTAATCCCAGACATGGCAACTGTGAAACTCTGTGTTTGTGTGTGTGGAGAAGAATGATTTTGAGGCCATTCACAGTCACTACACCTCCCATTGCCCTACTTTAGCATGCCTGCTGATGTCAGTCACCTTGAAATTACCCTTTGGACAAGTGCCAGCCCCATAAGCTCCATGGCACTTGCGATAACTGTGTAATGCTGTAGTGTAGCATACTATTTAGGTAGGAGTCCTAATCCCAGACATGGCAACTGTGAAACTGTGTGTGTTTGTGTGAGACAGTGTGTGTGCCTTTGATGATACCAGATTTTATGGACATTGACACTTACTACTCTCCCCTTACCCCTCCATTAGCACTGCTGCTGATATTAGTCACCTTTAAAGATACATGTGGAGAGCTCTCCAACATATAAGCTCTGTGGCGCTTGCAATAACCGTGTAATACTACAGTGTAGCATACTAGTTAGCTAGGAGTTCTAATCCCACACATGGCAACTGTGAAACTGTGTGTGTTTGTGTGAGACAGTGTGTGTGTCTTTGATAATACCTGATTTTATGGACATTGACACTTACTACTCTCCTCTTACCCCTCCTTTAGCACTGCTGTTGATGTTAATCACCTTCAAAGACACCGGTGGAGAGCTCTCCAACACATAACCTTCATGGCACTTGTGATAACTGCGTAATACTACAGTGTAGAGTACTCATTAGGTAGGTGTTCTAATCCCAGACATGGTGACTGTTCTTTCTGTTTGTGTGAGAGAGAGTGTGTGTGTCTTTGATGATACCTATTTTATGGACATTGACACTTACTACTCTCCCCTTACCCCTCCTTTAGCACTGCTGCTGATGTTAGTCACCTTCAAAGATACCTTGGCACAACTCTCCAACATGTAACCTCCATGGCGTGTGCCATTAATGCAGAAGAATGTAGTAGCAGTAAATACATAGGTATGGGTTTGATTCTCATACTTGGCAAGTGTTGGTGTGTCTACATATGTATGTCTGTACCTCAACGATTTTGGCCCCATTTACACCCAGTACAACTCTCAGACCCTGACTTTAGCAGTCCTGCAGATATCATCCACCTTAGAAGTACCTGTTGCCAAACCTAAACCATGTAAATTCAGTGGTGCATGTGGTAAATGCATAACATAATGGCCCGTAAAGATTGTTAGATAGAGGTTTGAACTTCACCCCTGGCAAATGTATGTGTAGGGTAAAATTATTTTTGGGATCTCTTACCTACTACATCACCCAAAGCCAGTATTTACAAGGGCTGGTGATGCTCCTCACCTTAGACATTCCTTGGGACAACATCCATCCTATAAGCTCCGTGGCGTGTGCGACAAATGCAGTACACTATAGCAGCAATACATACCCTAGGTTGGAGTTTGAATCTCAGTTCTGGCAAGCATGTGTGTCTGTCATCAGTATCCTGTGTGGAGGTCGCTGTGATTGTGTAATAACAGGATCCACTGTGGGGCGGGTTTTGCTAAATTATTATGTTGAGGACCTAGTATATGTCACAATGTCCCCCTTACAAGGACAACAGATGTCAAACACTGGAGAGGTTGGCGTAGACGATCCATAGCCCTACATGTGACATTATGGATTGGTGAACAATATAGGCAACCCTTGTATTACTCAGAGAACACTCTCCACCCACATCTCATACACAAACACGCTTGGCTATGCAACAACCACTATATTGGTAGTTCCTGCATATTGCCTTGCAGATAGTAACCGCTGTGTGATCGCAGTGGACTATGTGATCGCAGTGGACTACATGCCTGTTGACCACAACAGTGCCACTGACATCAGAAATTACTTTAGATCTCCTGACTGAGTGTGTGTTATCCAGCAAGTAAAAGGACATGGCACCCTGTTCCATCCCCTCAGTAGCAAATAAATGTGTACAGTGGCCCTTTTACTATGTTCCCCATTGGACGCCTGCAACAACTGTAGAGTCTGCAAACATAACCCACAAAGGGAATATCATGCCTTATACACATGCCCTGTATGGACAGATGCCACTAACTCCAATGAATACCCGTATCACGCTGTCAATGTAGGTGCAAGCATGACCTCAGTTACATAGCCTGGTCTCACCAAATGAAGTCAGGAATGCTACATCAGAAGATAACAATCTGCCTGCACAAAATGCCCCAGAGACCTCAAGTAAATTTCCACACGTCAAAGAACATGTGTGTGGGACATGTGCACAGCCCAGACACTGTCCATGTTATGGAATACAGATCACATACATGGGAAACAGTGCACACCACAACAGTAACCCATATGAGTGGATGGTGAATACAATATCCACCCCTGGGGACAACTCCAGGGACCCTGAGCCACACTGGGGACTATTGTCATGTGGCCTGATGCCAAGGTATTCCCTTGGCCTAGCCTTGTAGAGCATTCACCTACTACACACCTGTGAAGCAATGAACCTATGGATCTCAGTACTGGCATGTGTGTGTGTGTGTGTGTGTGTGTGTGTGTGTGTGTGTGTGTGTGTGTGTGTGTGTGTGGAGATGAATGATTTTGAGGCCATTCACACAAACTACACCTCCCGGTGCCCTACTTTAGCACGTCTGCTGATGTCAGTCACCTTGAAATAACCCTTTGGCCATATTTCAGTCCTATAAACTCTGTGGTGCTTGCGATAACTGCATAATACTGTAGTGTAGCAAACTAGTTAGGTAGGAGTTATAATCATAATCCTACCACCTGTGATAATGTGTGTGTTTCTGTGAGAGAGTGTGTGTGTGTCTTTGTTGACACCTGATTTTGTGGACATTCACACTTACTACACTTCCCATACCCCTCCTTTAGCACTGCTCCTGATGTCACTCACCTTCAAAGATACCTCTGGAGACTTCTCCAACATGTAAACTCTGTGGTGCATGCAATAACTGCGTAACACTATAATAGCAATATGTAGTTAGGTAGGGGTTTGAAACTCAGTCTGGTAAGTGTGTGTGTGTGTGTGTGTGTGTGTGTGTGTGTGTGTGTGTGTGTGTCATCAGTATCCTGTTGGGTGATTGTGTAATAACAGAATCCATTGCAGTGTGGGTTTTGATACATCATTATATTGAGGACCTATATGTCTCAATATCCACACTACAAGGCCAACAGTTTTCACACACTGTAGAGGTTGTTGTATATAATCCACAGCCATAAATATGTACTGCCATGTGCAATTACTATGTGACAGTATGGATTAGTAAACAATATAGGCAACTGTTATAATACCCAGATACAACTCTCCATCCACAGATCATACACAAACACGCTTGGCTCTTACTCCCTACCTTTCTTACTGTCTCTCTGCCTCTCTCTCTCTCTCTCTCTCTCTCTCCCCCTCTCTGGTGGATGTGGAAAAGTACATCTGTTTTGCATAGGCAGCAGTTTGACTTTTGTAGGTAATGCTCATGATCAGCTGATGGCCTGTGCACGAACTGGAGTCCCCCACTTACTAATTGCATGTGGAACAGCAGTGGTATCAATCCGATAGCCAAGTGCATGGAAACACACTCCTATAACTAAGCACTTCATGTGGGTGTTGGCCATTTTCCTTCACTGTGAGCAGGACATCATGTGGGTGTCTGACAAACAGCATCACAGAGGGTAGTTGGAAATATCTCTTACAACATACACTGTGGAGACAGGCCAACAAACAGGAGGGGGATGTTCCAGACATGGAGACAGAATGCAAGTATTGCTGTTCTACATTTGAAGTAATGTTGGTTTAACAGGGTTTGTGTGGATATGGCTGTTTTACATTATTTGAAGTCTGGCATGACAGTGTTATGTGGTTGAGGATACTCTCACCTGTAGGGCTATCTGTAGACTGGCCAGAGTTTTGAGTCTTAGATGTGGTGCATTACTCACACATTTCCTATCTTTAGAAATGCAGTAGCATACGCTGATGATTGCAGGTATTTTTTCATTTTATCACAGCAATATGTCAACATGGGCCCTGTGTTTGTGCCTCTGTCCCTCAAGTTTGTCACCCTTTGTCCATATGTCATGCAGTAAGAGGTGCATACATACAGTATATCATTATTTACAGACATCATTCCTGATAAGCCAATGATATATCAGACTGCTAGACATGTTATGTATAGTAGGCCTTATATTTGAGGACAAAACCTGGACATTCTGTTGTAGTCTGTACAGTAGTGAGGTCTGTGTACTTATGGTGATTGTTGACAGAGTGTCAGTATTGTGTAGCAGTGTATTGTGAATATGTTACTTGGCCTATGTACAGACTGTTGTAGATGTCAGTGTTCTTGGTCCTGTTCTATGTGACATTGCATGCTGCTCTAGTTTCTGGTACCCTATCAGCATATATGTTTGTAGGGCCAGACTGAAACATGTCCCGTAACATAGTCAGGCATCAGTCTACACTGTGAATTGGGCCAGTATATGTAAGGCTAATGTGTGAGTGGCAAATATGAGGATGGGTTTGTTCACACAGTCCATAAACTGTACTATTAATTAGGCTTACCATACTGTGACTGTGACTGTGTTGAGATTGGTTGTGGGTATGCACTTTCACGCTGGTGTCTGTTACTCTGTGCTGTTACATGCTTGTAGTGCCTGCTATATTTGCAAGTACATGTGTATTCCCCATAGGAAACTTGGGTCAGTGTTATGGCAATCTGCCTGTAGCTTACACAGTACTTTGTGACATGCCTAGCAGCTCAGTGTATTTACCTAGTGTGATGTTATGTCCAGATATTTCTCAGATGTACTGTTGCCTGGCCACCATATGTGTTGTGTATTTCTGAAAAAGCAGTGGATGCTGTGAAGATGTATGTCACTAACTAGTGGGAAGTATGTGGGCTTGGGACCATTGCTCCTCTGGTTAATATGTGTTAGGACAGACAGGAGGGTGTGAATGCATTCACTGTGTGAGCTTATCTATTCCAGTATTTGTGTGATATCCCCATTTTCATGGTTGTAAACATCCCTTTTGTCAGGCTTGGTCCACACGTCTTGCACTAAGGAGTTCTGTGTATACCTCTGGACTGACCAGATTATTTCAGACTGTCCATGTTTATTGGTCATATTTCTGCTGTATTCCACAGGAGCATTACTGTGATTTGTGTGGTACTTCACTATGATGATGTTATGATGTCTGTCAGTAACTGATGGCATACATGTCAGTATCAAAAGTGCCTTTCTACACATCTGTTGACACAACCCGTTACTGTAGCAATATTCTACATTTATAACTGCAATACTTACATTACATTCCCTTGCACTAAGAGGTTGTGACTTATGGTGCTGAGGGATGACTCCAGTACATCTTATGGGCATATGTTATATATACATACATATATATATCTATATATATATATATATATATATATATATACACACACACACACACACATATACATATATATATATATATATGTGTGTATGTACCTGTATACATATATCTACATATATATATATATATATATATATATATATATATATATATATATATATATCCTTGTTATGTGTAAACATGAGTGTCGTATATACCTCCTCAGATGTATCCCACTACATTTATCTGATATGTGTATATTTAGATATAAAAACATGACTAATTCAACACTATTTTCACCAACAAGTAGTAAACAATTGTAGTAGCCAAAGTTATTGTTCACTAATATTCAGTACGTGTACTGAATGATATATTTGAACAAGCAACAGGCATTTGTACAGCTCAGATGGCTTAGTGGTTAAGTGTTGTGACTATAGTCTAGTGGATCCTAGGTTCAAGACCCCATTTTGTTGCTAGGCAGAACAAGGACTGTTGGATACAGAGTGATTAAGGCAGTTTTGAGCAGTTTTAAACGGGTTTGTGCGGGTTCAGTGAATGTAAGCGGGGCTAATGTAAGGCTATATGAAAAGGCGCTTACACCGTGTATGCTTCACTTACCAGTGTGCAAATGTGCTTAGCATTTACATTTAAGCAATGCTTACACCTGCTAAGCATAGCTCAGCCCTGGTAACCAGTAATCACATTCCAGTCTGATAAAATAGCAGGGTAATGGCATCTTTAATAAGTGTATTTAATTCCATGTACATAACATGCTTCTATGTGATGTCATTACAGTAGCAAGGGGTATGAGTATACTGTATGGGACACCTGTGTATACATGGCTAGTACCACAATCTTTTCTCTTTGTATGTGTTTCACACATGGGTAGTAGCCCAGGTTATATGCAGTCATGCTTGCATGTATTGTATCATTATGTTGCTACTTTTAACAGTGCTTTTCCAAGTAAGAGTAGATTGGAGATTGTAGTACTGGAACCATACACCCCTGCATGCAAAGCTGGACTCTGAGTACTGACTATCATGTTCTTGGTGTGTGAGCTGTATGTTATTAAGTATCTCCTATTGGATATTGATCTGATATGTGGATATTAACTGTAGACTACTATGTGTTTAGGACATGTCATTGAGGGCTGCTGTCATGTAGTAATGGCATACCTATCAGTGTCAAATGTCTATCTGTCAAAACATTCATCCTAATGCATAACCTGTTGGCTAGCTAATTTCTGTCTGTCCTCTGTACAGATGTGCAGAAGTCAGGTATCCATCTTGGCTGCTTACAGGCAATCTCTGACTGACTGGCACTGACATGTCTGCCCAGCTGTGTTATGAATGCCACAGCTAGGAAACCCCAACCTGTATGTACCACATGCATGAATACCTCAACCAGACTACCACAGTCAACACAACATGCTTGGGTACAAGTCTTTAACCC
This sequence comes from Protopterus annectens, assembly GCF_019279795.1. Lineage (NCBI taxonomy): Eukaryota > Metazoa > Chordata > Ceratodontiformes > Protopteridae > Protopterus > Protopterus annectens. The sequence goes on from NC_056730.1 coordinate 640,408,481, forward strand.
AGACACTGGCCATGTTATGTAAGATATGTTGCATACATGTCAACTGGAGCATCTCATTGGCCCTCTGCAAGAGAAAACCAGATGATTGGATGTTGAATTTAGCTGTCACCCTGGGGATCACTCAAGTGGCATCGGTTCACAGATGGCCTGCTGACAAATGTCAGGTGGCATGATACCAGTGTACCCACATGCCCTACTCTTCTCATCTCTCCATGGACATTAGCCTGGTACAAACCTAGGACCACCTGCACGTATGGATCCCAGTACTGACAAATGTGTCAGTGTGCATTACTGAGAATAACAGTGCCTATGTGTTTGTAAACTTGTAGTTGACAATACTTTGAGGGCCTTCTCACCCACTACACCCCCACTGCCATACTTAGAAATGGCTGCTGCTGTAATTGACATTAAATGTACCTTGTTACACTCTTCACCCTATGGGCTACCTGGAGATTGTGGTACCAGCACAACACTGTTCTACAAATGGGTAGATAGGCATGGGTTACCTTATGAGTCCTGGCAAGTGTGTGTATGTGTGTGAGTGTGCATATTTGTAGGAGACAACATTCTGAGTCCATATTCTCCAAATACAATAATCCTTGCCATACATTATAAGGGATAGTGATGTTGTTGACATTAGGAGAGCCATGACAAACCCTCACCCTACTATCCCTGTGGCATGTGTAATAAAAGCAAATCCCTGTAGTAGCACTGATTAAATAGACAAGGGGTTGTATTGCAGTCCTGGTCAATGTGTGATTGTGGGTATGTCAGAGCATTATCCTGGGTTTCAGTGAGTACAATATCCAATATGGGGTGTGGGTGCTGGGTATACTGTCTTTACACCATAGTACCCCCAGTGTATGTCCCAAGGTCCACTGTATGAGGATCACTGTCACCATCAACCATACAGTTAACTGATTACACTATCCAGCCCAATGATGCATGTGCTGTGTGCAAAAACTCTGTAACACAATGGACTCACTGACAAAGTGGTTAGCACTGCTATACCCAGGTCTGTCAAATGTGTCTATGACTGTATGTGTTTGTCAATGTATATATGACAGCATGTCAAACTATGTTTTGTTCATTAACACCCAGTACATCCCCCATTACCATACTGCACAAGGCCTGGTGATGTTCTTCACTTAACAGGAAACTCGGGACACACCTCACCCTAAAAGCTCTGTGGTGTGTACAATTAAAGCCAAACACATTAGTAGCAATAAGTACCTAGGTAAGGGTTCTACTCTCAGTGCTGTCAAGTAAGTGTGTGTGTATGTGAAGGGATTTACTTCAGTTTTCAGAAAATATATGTCCCAGGAGATCATTTGTCTGAGAACTAACTGGCTAAAGGTAACATTTCAAAGCAATCATCTTGTGGAAATACATTCAAGCAAAACTAGTAGTGGATGTGTAAATGCCCTTTTCCCCACTGTACAGCTGTACAGTGATACAGGAGTTGGTATATATACATAGGTGTGGTTGTTGTGGCCACAGCCACCCACATTGGGGTTATTGTTGTGGGTATCCCCCCGTCACTTAGTGTGCTGTTATACTGTACAGTTTATGTTAACAGGTTAAGTAGTTGTTAATCACACTATGTGTTGTTCTACGCCACCCTGCACCCTCCAAGGTGGGGGGCTGTGCCACCCACACCAGCACACCTATGTTTACCAACTCCATGATTGCACTACAAATGGGAAGAGGACATATACCTTGCCAGTACCATTGTCAATGATATTAAACTGGCAAACTGATTATTTCCTGATGTGATGTTTTGGCAATTTGGTCTGGGTGGAATTACATAGGCCAAAATGAATTCACTGCAAAATGAAGTACAGCCATGAGAACAATATTCTCTGTGTACTGTATCAATACCAAAGCCTCTGTGTGTGTGTGTGTTATTCATGGACATTTGGTGTGTGCCACCCAGTACACTTACAATTGTTCACTGCAGAAGAGCTGCTGACATCAGCCATGCCCTCACCTGTATAAAATCCTCAGACCTATCAGCCATGTGGCACATGCAGTAACTGTTATACAGACCTGTTACCTGTGTTCTGCTGTACCCAGAATATGACACAGTCAATGTGTCACCACAGTACTACACCCCTTGTAGGACAGGACAGCAGACCAACATCCTGCTGACACATAGACACCTAGAACACAAGCAGTATACATTATGGAGACCATAATCAGTCAGTGTTAATAACAGCTATAATGCATCATGGCTGGACAGCTACACACCCTGACGTGTAAGCATTAATCAATCCAGCTGAAAACACGTTAAACAGCATTACATTGCTAAACCTTAGGACATTCACCCTGTGCATCAGAACCATATCAGCATGTCCCTGCATCGATGGTATTGATGACAGGGATGTGGCACATGTATCGTCATATGCACAAGGGGTGTTGTGGGTTTGCCAGAGGCTTAGGCTGAGACGTTTGGTTGACATCATGTGTGTGGGTTAGGGGGTTCTTTATTAAACTGGCTGTGGATATGGTGTGTGTAGATATGGAGGTGCCCTAGCTGTGTTGGTGAAGTGTGTGTGTATGTATGCACACACGTCTGCTATGTGGCTGCCCTATACAGGGGTTTTTTGGACAGCTGCAGACCGTACATGGCAGGGTGTACAGTTCACTGTCTCTGGCCATGGGCATGAGAACTGTACCTGCTAGGGGTTTCATGGTCACTACCAGGCAGAAGCCCAGATATGGTACTCTCCCCTGTTGTTGTTGTTTGTCTTTCGGCTTTTCCCGGTTAGGGGTCGTCACAGTGGAGCTCCGGTCCGCTAATGATTGGCAGTAGATTTTTATGAACGCCGAGGTGCCAGCTCGACGTTCAACCTTCAACAAAGGCACGCCCATTTATGCATGTCTTTCGAACGCCCACCCAACCGCGGTGAAGACATGCAGACCCCACACAGAAGGCACTTCCGCACTCCAGCCGAGAATCAAACGGGAGAACCTCTTGCTGTGAGGCAACAACGCAATAACAATTGTCCACTGGATCCATGTCCCTGTTGGGACCGGCCAGGACCACGTGCATATGGCCTCTGCATTTTGGTGTGGACAGCACCCCCCCCCTGCAGTGCTGGTGCTAGTACTGCCACTGCCACTACTGGAGTGGCCATGAGTTGTTGCATGTCCACGTAGACCTCCACCTGTTGCTGTTGCTTACCTACGTCCACGTGGCCACCGCCCTACTCCCACCACATGCTCTATCACAGATACCACACGGTCGAAGATTCCCACCATCTCACCCAACCGTCTATTCAGGACCTCTGCAAAATAACGGTGGACACCTGCAAGATCATGGATGTTGTCAAGTACAGCAGAATGAGTAGCCCTCTGGAGCCTCAGACTCTGTCTGGTGTAATGTTCCATACATGCCTGTGCTTCCATGATTGCCCAAATCATGCGTCTGGTGACACCTGCTGTGGCACTTCTGCCAGGGGCATGATGGCTAGCAGCCCTCCTATGAGCACCTCTGTACATCTGCCTGTGTGGTACCTCACCGGGCATCTGGCTATGCTGCTGTGTACAGACACACTTGCCATAGTCCCCACACTGTCCTGTCCCATGCCACCACCTGCCAACTGTCCCTCATCTATGGCCACTGGTGATGGGGTATGTATGGGCGGTGAGACTGTGTGCAGGGATGGAGTGGATAAAACTGGGATGTCAACTGATGGCACAGCTTCAGCCCCTAACAAATCTGCCTGTGCCTCACCATGCCTATCATCATTGTCAGACTCTGTATGGACACTAACATCAGTTTACCCGCAGGAGGGACCCTGACCCACCTTTCCACCTGTGAGGGGCAAACAAAAAATGTCATTTAAGACCTGTATGTTATGATTTACTTCTACACCCACACACACACACACACACACACACACACACACACACACACACACACACACACTTACAGGGCTGTTGGCACAAAGATATTACACATACCTCTCATTCAACAGTCAACATGTATGACATATGGTACTCAACAGCTTGCACTACAGCCATACTCAATCCTTGTTACCAACATTATACATCTCTGTGATGCATGAGTTGTGTTAGTAGGTGATGCCCCTTCTCCTGGAACACACTGCACCCATGTACACAGTATTGCTGTGCACCTCTACAGCACACAGGCATGTACTGTGCACCAGACCTCACGAGTGTACACACTATTGCTGAATGTGTACATATGTGGCAGTTATGTTTGCTCTGTTGCTCACATTCCCTATGTGTCTGTCTAGCACATACCTGGGATGATATGAGGACTGATGTCAATGGTTAATGCCTGACCTCTGATTTGTAGATCTCATCATCAGCGGTGCATGTATGAGCAATAAAATCTGATTACACTGAGAACCTTCAAAGCTTACTGTGGATATGAAGAGTGTACACACCCTTGTTAACATGCCACCCTCTTCCATGAAATGCAATGGGGCCAGAATACTGCATATGTTAACATTATACACACCTGATATGTGACATATGACCTGTGCAATCCAATGTGTTAGTTGTGCAGATGCTGAATGAGATGCATACAATATGTGGGTTGCATAAGTGTACACATCCTTAACACAATGGTTTGTTGCAGCACCTTTTAAGTGAATTACAGCAATCACTATTCCTAGAAGGGGTATACTTGCATGGCCCATCTTCACTTGCCATTATTTGCTCACTCCACCCTACAAATGTCCCCCAACTCTGCCGGATTGCAAGGTCAGCTCATGTGACAGCCCTTGGAGGACACACAGTAGCTTCACTATTGTTGTGGAGTCAGGGTTATGTCTGGCACAATTCATGACCTTGACTGTGTTCAGATACAGCCATTCTTAGTGAGCTTTGGATGTATGCTTCAGTTCACTGTTGTGTTTCAGATTTACACCCCTCCCCATCCTCAGCCTTATTGCAGATGCTTGACAACTATGGGCCACACATAAGTGTTATTTTGGAGTGTTCCAAATTCCAAATGCCATGTCTACCAGCCTAGCTCCTGCTGATGAACAGCAAATCTAAAGGTGTACACTAGCACCAGCAAGGTAAAAATGGGGATGGTGGCCCTGAGGTGGAGTGAGGTGTTGCTTGTGCACCACATGTATCTTTATGAATACTGTCTGTAAGTTTCAGCCTTGGTCTCATGACACCATTACACATTGCAACACATGCCTTTGGGAGACTTTATGTTATGCATATGCTACCTGGAGAGAGTCCTGGATGATGTTTCCTGTGGAACAACTCTTCCGTCTGATTACCCTAACCCATAGGCCACACTTATGCAGATTCCAGGCAATTGTTGACACAGGTACTGCATAGGCAGTATTTGCTAGACATTCCTGCAAGTTCCTCAGTGTTGCTGCATGTTTCTGGGCAGCCTTCATGATCAGTTTGCAATGTGTTGTCATCTGTTTTGGATGGGCATCTGTTTATTTTCTACATTAATGTTGTCCCATACTTCATATACACATACATGACTGTCTGCACTGTTTGCCATGGAATATGCAGTGGTGAGGTAAAGCTACCTTTCCCACTCCTGAGTGCTACTTTTCAGATATGGGATCCATTTCATGGTTTGTAAGATGTGTGCAAGACACTGCTGCCCCAGTTGCAGGTGAGTGGGCAAATTTCATGGACATACTTCTTGGACACCAGACCATTACTTGGTGTGATATTGAGGCCCTGTACTTGATGGAAGGTGTGTACTCAAGAAGAGTGAATAATGTCAGTACCTCACAAGCTGCTTCCACAGCATGTTATTTGCAGTGTTTACACACATATGCTTCCAGTGTTTGTTAAGGTATGTATTCCCTATATTTGGATTCCATATTACACATTCATTGCTCATGTTAGGATTACATTACAGGTCGTAAAAGGTGTGGAATGTGGTATTGTGATTTGCCATTGTCTGGCTCAGGAACAGTTGCCATTGTAATAGTGGTGTATACATTGTTGTAGCCACTGTATAAGGGCAATGTTTCAGACATGTCCCTACTTGTAGGCCATTTGTCCCACCATTATGTTCATCTCTGTCCACATTCCGTGAACTGACAGGTTGTTGGGTATACTGCAGAACTTGTACATACCCTTCAGATATGTCACCATGGTGACCACTGTGATGCAGTGCAGTTAACAGCAACAATAAGTGAACATGTTCAGCATGCATTAGGGTAGGTGTGTTAACTATGTGCATGGCAAATAGCATGGCCATAACATGGCCTGAGTATTGGCAAACTGAAGAGGATAGCATGATGGACTATGAGGAACTGGATTATTGCATCATTTTCCAGGGGTGTGTATGCGGGCAGGAGTTCCCGGGACATTGTACCTGGAAGACATAAACAGGAAAAAAAGGTCAGAGGGCCTCACACAGTTGTCCACATGCACATCAACAATGGGTATTACTTGCAAATAATCCAGACTATACCATAACACTGTAAGCTATCATGGCTTGTACATCTTGCATTACACTCCTGGCCCTGACCTGTCCAGTTCCCCCAATGTTGGACACTTAATGGCATAATCGACTACACACCATTCACTTCTGTGTAGCGGGATGACAGAGGCCATCTTCCATGTGGATGGTGTGTGGATGGTGGCATGAGTGTGTTTGACTGTAGTGTGTGATGGGACTGTGAGCATATGCCTGTGTTCATGTTGGAGGCAAACTGTGATGTTCTCTTGCCCTATGGAGACTTGCTGTTGTTGCCATCAGTCAGCATTATGTACATGCTCACCACTGATGCAGGCAGGAGTGTGGGTGATGTGCATATCCCCCTGTACTACTGTTGTGGACAGGGTGCCACTGTTCCCGCCTATCCTGTCTGATGCAGGTTGCCTGTATCCATGGCATGTGTGTATGAGTTGTGCTTTACCCCCAGTACAGGTTGACTTGTCTTACTGGCTTTGAGACTGCGTACATATGTGTAGACATGGTTGCAATTGGCCTTGGTGGTTTGCATATGTCTGATTTCTAGTCATAGTCAGCCTTGCAGGAGGTCACCTGTGAACCTACATGCTTGCTCAGATAGAGATTCACTTGCTTCCAAGTTGTGCTCTGCACCTATGTGCCCCTGTATAGCAACTATAGCAACCTATTATGTGCTTTGTGTCTTGGTGGTGTCCACCAAGGGGGATTACTCTATCGTTGGTGGAGGATGGTTGTACAGGTAAGGTACTGCTGATTCCATACAGCTACAGTGGATATGAAGTGTACACACCCCTGTTACAATGCATGGTACTTGTGCAATTGGAACATGACTCCACAAAAGCACATGTCAACACAATCCCCACCTGTGATGTGTACTATAGCCTGCTCGGTTCAATAGGGAACATAACATCTCCTGTGGAAACATATAGGTTCATAGGTTCATAGGTGTGTACTAGGCTAATGGCCCTGGAGCCTTTACAAGCCTAGCCCATGGGATTACACTGGCATTGTGCCACGCAACCTTAGTTCCCAGTGCCTCTGTCGAGTAAAGCCACTGGAGTGATCCCTGTTGTGAATTTTCTATTTCCCATCCACTCATCAAGATTTCTCTTAAACAGGGCCAGTGAGGTGCTCTGCTTGACATGTATGGGAAGTCTATTCCATAGCATGGGCAGTCTCTGGGTTATGAACCTGTCCCTCCAGCATATGGGAAGTAATACTCAGTAAAGTAAGCCAGTTGAATGTGTGTGCATGCCCTTACACTGGTATGTTGTGTAAACACCTGCTGCGATGATTATAGCATCCATTTGTTTTGGTTTGTACTCTAACATCATATCACATCTTCACTTGGCAATGGTTGCTCACCTTCCATGAAACAGTTTTGTTTCGTTTTTAAATAGGATTTTACAAGTGATGGGTCACATTTGAGGTGAGAAACATTTTGACATGACTTCCTGTGGTCTCAATGGCATACAGCACACATACCTGGCATTCATAAAGAGGTGTGTACACTTTGATATCCAATGTATATGGGTTTTGATTTAGCTGTTAGTGGTAGGCATGGACAGTGGGTCATAACACAGTTGTACACTTCTCTAATTAATACGTGATAAGCATGCCTACTGTAGTACCCATATCAGTGTCATGGTAATGCAACAATCCGCAGCAGTACACATTTTATTTTGCTGTATGCAGTGACAGTGATATTATACACATGTGAAACATGCACATCCTATTTTCTGGACTGCTTGTAACCCATGTTATTACTTTTGTGCCTTTCAGCTGAACATACGCATACATGCACATGCTCAGGGGATACCTGGTACACATTTGTGTTCTATATCATTATGGTACACTGTATTAACTGTCTTGCAGCTCAATCATATGTCTCAACCTGTTATACCAGGATGTCCGGTCATTGGTCCACCTCACTGGGTGACAAAACAGTGAAGTCAATTTTGATAACATATCAATATAGCTGCCATAACACAAGTATATCTGTAAGTGACTACAGATATCTGTCACAACTGTGAACTTTGTCCAGAAGAACACTGTACAGTTGAATGTTATTAATTCAATATATCACATGCAGTTTAACACACACATTTGCAACAGTGCTTTACTATGCTCATGCCCTATATAGGTATCCTAGATTTACAATACAAACATGCAGAATACTCATATTCAGAGGTAACATATGGATATGGGCAACATCCCATTAACTGGCCTAGCAGTGGCACAGCCACGACTGTTTGACAGACACTCTAGTGGTTGCCATATGTGAACTGTCCTTTCCCAGGGTGTGTCAGGCTCCTCAGCTGTGCCCCAACCTATCCACCTCTTAGAGCATCGCATGTGGAACAAGCCTAACATGGGGGGGTATATACGGACAGATCATAGATATGCCTATTACAAACCTATGAAGTTTGTCCATGATAAATTTCACATTACCATGACTGTTCTGAAGGTGGTGGGGTCTGCTGAAAGTCATGTGTCTGTCATGACTTCATTACTTCTACCTTCAGCTATTTGCCAGAGTAATATAGATGTTTGGAGAAACAGGACAAACACTATGATGGCTAAATCTTGACATTCTGTGCAGATCTGCACAGTTGACAGGTATGCCCCACTGCAGACAGAGCCAGATGCTATGTCCATAGCATTTGTTCAGCAGGACATCATTACAGCAAGTATTGATGGCACATATACATCTTTCATAGTCATCTATCCAATTTTTACAGACCAATTACTACATTCAATTACATGATTACATGTTTCACATACCCGGTTTATCCTCAGGTTCCTTCTGTGTACAGGATGTCTTTCTGCTTTGTAATTTGAGGTTTTGTTTATGTTTTTTTTTTTTTTTTTGGTGTGTCTCTCTCTCTCCCCACTACTGGGATTGAGCTTGGTTGAGAAAGTTGAAGCATGGCTTTTGTAGGTGATGCTCATGTTCGATGATGGCCTCTGCACCAATTGCTGTTCCCCACTTGCTAATTACATGCAGGTAGCTTTGTAGGTCTTCCAATAGCCAATGTCATAGCAATCCACTACTATAAATAACTACATCATGTGGGCATTGTCCCTTTACCTTTCCTGTATGGATGAAATCCTTCCTGTATGTGGGCAGCGGTATTACAGACAGCAAGTAGCTATACCTCTTACAACAAGATTTGTGGACACAGGCCAACTACATGTTTGTATAAGGTTCCAGACCTAGGGACAGTGTGTGAGTATTGCTGTTATATGCACTGAATACTGCTGGTTTTACAGGGTTTGTGTGCATGGAATGCAGTCTGTCTGCATAGCTCTCAACTATGGGCCTATCCACATGATGGCCAGAGGATTGGCTGTTATGTTTTGTCTGTTACCCACACAGGTCTTGTCCCTGACATATCAGTGGCATTCTCTCTGTTGATTGATATCAGTACATGGCAACATCCATTTGTGTTTCTGACTTCATATTCCTGAGTAAGGGTATGTTGTAACCAATCCTGTAATACCAGCAACTTTCACATTGTATAACAGCAATATTTCAAATATGGCCCTGTGTTTCAGCCTCTGTCCTCCACCTATATACCAGGCTTTGCCCAGATGTCATGCAGTAAGAGGTTGATAGGTAATGGTCTATCATTTAGTGCTGACATTCCTGCTGACATTCCAGTGATATTGCGGACTCCCACAAGAGTTATGGGGTAGGGTCCATACATATGAGGGCTACAGCTGGACAAAACATGTGTGACCCTGTACAGTCTGGAGGTCAGTGCATGCAGAACACTGTTGTGTGCCCTTGTAAGACATTTTATGGGGGAGGCGTATTAAATGTTTTTAACCTAGGCTGTTACAACATGTGAGGGATATCAGTAATAAGATATGGTTTATGGCTGCACATTTTCATACATTTCACCATGGGAACAGTGGTGGGCTAGAGCGTACTGTCTTACACACAGTTCTGTTTGTCAGTGTGATAGTGACATTTTAGGTTAAGCATTGTTATGTAACGGATACATTTACATTGTGACAACTGATTGTTTTCCCCCTAAGGGGTTGAGTACAGAGTGTAATTGGAGGCTGTTGGACTACATCTGTAATTAAGTGTTGATTGATTCTTATCTTCAAGGCAAGTGTGTTTTTCACTGTTGTACTACTTGAAGGCTTTAGCCTAGACAGCAAGGTGTGTCATGTTTTGCAGATTACTGTATTATATGTTTTCTTTGAAAGTTGCATTAAGCAGTTATGTATTTCAAACACCTAAATGCTATAAGAAATTATATAAACAACCGAAATAGTACACAAATAAACATTTATATGTAGGCAAACTGTGTGTGGTGTCATGTCCTTTGCATTGTGTGTGGCTATATGTTTCATGCAATAATTCTCATTTGTAGGAAAGAATCAGACATTGACCATTTGAAAAGGTGCCCAAAAAGACCAGTACCAACAGCCGAGAAATATCGCCTCACTATTTATTAAAATCAACAACCAGCAAAAAACAGCAAGTGATCACTTGTTATTTTTTGCTGCTTGTTGGTTTTAATAAATCGTTTGGTGATATTTCTCAGCTGTTGGTACTCGTCTGTTTGGGCACCTGGATCTCCACTCATGTTTTTCATTTGTTTGGTTTGGTTCTTGGTTTGTCAGTACATTTGAAAAGGTGGCAACTCTAGGAATAATGGCTGCTTGATATGCTATGCACCCTCTCTCTCTCTCTCTCTATATAGATATATATATATATATATATATATATATATATATATATATATATATACATACACTCTCTTTATATATATCTATAAGTATTTATATATTTATATGTATGTGTGTATGTATGTATATATATATATATATATATATATATATATATATATATATATATATCTTCTTCTTCTTTCGGCTTTATCCCGGTTAGGGGTCGCCACAGCGGATCACCTGTCCGCACATTGAATGGCAGTGGAGTTTTACGGTGTCGAGTTGCCAGCCCGGCGCCCAACCTTCCACAGAAGGCACACTCACACACACCTAGGGCCAATTTAGAGTGTCCAATCCACCTGCAGCATGTCTTTGGGATGTGGGAGGAAACCGAGCACCGGAGGAAACCCACGACCACAGGGAGGACATGCAGACTCAAGACAGAAGGCACCCCAGCCGAGGATCGAACCAGAGAACCTCTTGCTGTGAGGCGGCAATGCTAACCACTGCACCACCGTGGCATATATATATATATATATATATATATATATATATATATATATATACACACACACATATATATATATATATATATATATATGTATATTTGTATATGTGTGTGTGTATACATGTATCATTAGAATGTTTAGTGCTTCCACATTGTACATTCCCTATGGTAGACTGACTGTTCTGCATGATATGTTAGAGAAATCATCCCAACATCTTGCAGCTGAGATGGCTTACTGGTAATTTGTTGTGGTTATGTTGTGTAGGTTACTGGGTTTAAGACTTGCAAGTGCTGGCTATTTTGTTGCAAGGCAGAACAGTTCAGCTGTGGAGGAATGGATAATGGCTATAATTACAAGAGATCACTATTTTGGGCCCCTTCACCCCCATTTACAGTGCCTTTGGTTTTTTTAGAACTTTACTACCAGGCAGTTACAGTTTTATTGAAATATCACCTATATGGGACTATTACTGTCATATTGTTTGGTTTATTCAGTACAACCCATACACAGTTTTTTATACTGGCAGGTGACTTTCCACTACTTTATATTTATTTGGTATGACTACTAAAAAGCAGGATTGTTACTCACCAACCTCGCGACTCAGCCTTTGCTACCTACTGGCATGGCTTCCTGATTCACAGCCTGTTCAGCTGCAGCTGTAAAGGGAAAAGCCATACCTATCCATCACATACACATGCTGGACTTTGGTAAATAGTTATTGATATGAATACTTACATACTGCTGGGATATCACCCCTCTGCCTTGCTTCTTAGACCCACTCATCCAAGAGCTCCCTCTTCCTCCGCTTCAAGTCGGCATAGTGATGCCAGACCTGATCACCAGTCTGAGGAATACCAGTGGCACTTGTGAGATCACAGGCGAGGCAGTCCCAGACTTCCGCTTTATATTGGGAGCACTGGTACTGGCCCTGCAGCAGTCTCTCATCATGGTTATTTACTAGGAGTCCTACCATGACCTTGGACTCCTGTATGCCCCAGTGCTGCACCTGGAAGTGCATGCCCTCGCCAACAACTGCCATACTGCCTACAGTAGGAAGCTGTTACAGTTATGAGCTGTATTCCTACCTGCGGGTTTAAATATGGCCAATTTCCCACCCTTTGCCATGAGTGGATGGCTGAGCTAAGCTAAGCTATGGGCAAACCTGCTTAGCTAAGGTTGGCAGTGCTTAAAGGGACAGGTTCAGCACTGCTTACCAATGGGCAAATCCACTTAGCTGGGCTACTCATTGCTTAGCAGTCATATTTACACAATGCTTACAGATGGTAAGCAGAGCTTATTTTTTATTTTATAGACTATCTGCTGTATGGGATTGATTCCTCATTCATTACATATTATACATTTGTTTACTGTCCCTGACATCCCCCAATGTGCTTTCATTACATTTATTCATGTGTGACTATACTGTATGAGGCACTTGTATTTATATGGGGGTTTCACAATTGGACCTACTACAGTACTCTGGTTAACAAATATATGTTATTTAGTAGCTAATTATAAAAAAATGTTTATGACTGCTTTCACATGTAAAATGCAAATTGGTAATAGTGGGGATTGAACCAGGAATGGCTGCTTGCAAAGTATATGCTCTAATCTCTACACTACTGCAGTACTGCTGACATTGGATGTCTCTTGCGATTTAACTTCTTCTGCTGTTTAAGCTGGACTAAGCATAGCTAAGCAACAGGCACACCCACCAAGCTACTCTTAAACTTCATTGCATGTTTAAAAAAAAAATTACTTGCTGTGTTTTTTTATATGTACCTTTCAGAATATCCCTACTAATGCTGAACCTGTTATTCCATCAACTTTCTGCTTTGTGGGCCGATTGTCCATTTTGGCTTTGTCCACATTCCTTACTCTGACAGGTTGGGAGGTGTGCGCTATGTGCTTATGCTAAATGTGTTATTTTATCCACTTTTGCCTTTGTAGGGACAATTGTCCCTTATGGCTTTGACCAGTTTTCCTATCCTAATGGTTTTGGGGTATTACGAGTATTCTCACTCATTTTACATTGCCAAAAGGCAATTCTGGAGTGCAAAGGGCGTGTGTATTATGAGAACTCTGCTCTCAGACACACCCCCTGTGCTCGTACACAGAACCTTTTCTGTTTTAGAGCACAGCAGCACTCTAGCGCGCTGCCGTGCTGAACAGGAACAGTCCCTGCCATGCAGGAATAACTTATTCCGGCACGGCTGCTTGCTGAATTCCTGCACGGCTGCTTGCTGAATCCGGGGGAGTATCTATTTAGTTATTTATGTGCAATATGTCATTGTTATTTACATAACTCTCTACATAGCTCACTTTACACGTCTCTGTCTGCACTGTGACAACTGTAAACCATAAGTTCTTTTTTTACGTGTGTGCCTCTTTCTTTAAAGTACTGTTTGTTATATATCCTTATATTTCTACGAAGTCTGTTCCTGTTGTTGTATTGTTTTTGTTTCTGCTGTAAAAACTTTCAGATTTTTATCTATTTGTATTGTATTTATTTCTAGTATCTTATTTTGATTTCTGTTTTCAGTATTTTTAAATTATTATTAATCATCTTTCTGTAAACTGTAATTCTTATGGTACGAGCCTGAGTATCGAAATTTCGTGCAGTGACATGCACTTTTTCCTCTGTGTTGATCTGTATGACAATAAAGTTTACTTTGACTTTCTTCTTCGTCTTTCAGCTTTTCCCGGTTAGGGGTCACCACAGCGGCTCACCAGTCTGCTCATCATTGGCAGTGGAGTTTTACAGTGTCTAGTTGCCCGCCCGGCGCCCAACCTTCCACAGAAGGCACATGCACACACTCATGCCTAGGGCCAATTTAGAATGCCGAATCCACCTACAGCATGTCTTTGGGATGTGGGAGGAAACCGGAGCACCTGGAGGAAACCCACATGACCACAGGGAGGACATGCAGACTCTGCACAGAAGGCACCCCAGCCAAGAATCAAACCGGAGAACCTCTTGCTGTGAGGCAACAACGTTAACTGCTGCACCACCATGTCCGCCCTTACTTTGACTTTGACTTTGATAGTAGTAAAATACACTCCTCCTGCAGTCCCTGCTGCAGCACACAAGCAGGATATTTAATAAGCTGTTTGCTGTCCTTGTACTGTTTACCCCCACATATTCATTCTTAATGAGCACTGGCCTCATTGTGTAAACAGGGTAAACACTGGTGCGCTGGTAGTGACACTGCCAGCCATACTTCTAAAGCCATGTTAATGAAGCTTAAACATAATTCAGAGATTCATTACAGAGTTCCTGTACTTGCTGAATCAACCAGATAACTTATGTCCTTATGACTGACCAACAACATCACCTCAAGGAATACTGGAATTCCAAGGACAATAGTGAAAAAGCTTTCATCAAACAAATGCATCTGGGTGCCCAGCCTTAGTGAATTTATAGGATAGTGACAGTCTCCGTGCTGCTGAATTGCTATTATTTTCATTCTATTAACATTACAAACAACCACATCTTTTAAACATTTTGGATGCTATCTGGTTTTCAACATCATATTCCCTCACTTTTTCCTTAAGAACAGAAACATGTTTACAGTAAAGTACATAACAAAATATATTAAACTTTTATTCAACAAACACACAAAACATTTCTTAACTCATTCCCTCCAGTACAGCTCTTTTGAGTGTGTGCCTTTAACTCCCAGTGGGTGTGGCTTCAGCCTTTAAAAAAATAAGTTATCACCTTACAGAAATACTCAATGACAGAGGTAAAAAATCAATACAATTGTGTTTGCTATCATGTATGCTTCAAGATAAAATATTCTTAATGCAAATCTGAATAAGCAGTATTTTATGCCTACATGCGCAGTAAGAGGTAACAGCAGAAACTTTTGGAAGCGCACTCTGCTGTAATGAGTTAGAAACATTCATTACCTGCCTCAGCATACTTGGGAGCAGTGTGTTTGGTAGAGTCCGCATTAAAGGAATCCAGCAGTAATGAAACTGGAAAGTCAAAATCCAGTTTTATCCAAGGGAACTAGGCTAGTGCTGTTTTGTAGTGCTGGCCATTGTACTTTATTTTCAGCTGTATTATATTGTTTTGTGTACATCAGCTTAGTCTGTTGTTTTGTTTTATTTATTTATTTTATTATAGTTTTTAAATTTGAACTGTTGTTTTGCAGCGGTATCTTCTAGCAAGAAAATGTTACCTATCTGATACAAGGACAGGTTTCCATTTGTTTGCTTTAGTACTTACTCTACACTCGTGCAATCATGTAGTTAATAAATGTGCGTTAGGATGAAAGGTGCAGTGGGAGGATATTTTAATCATTAACTGCAATATATTTTTAAGGAACAGTACACAGGAAACTTTTGTTTTTGAATCAGCAAGGTTTTCTCTTGGCCAGCATTTTAAATCCTTTCACAAAGGGAAAAGTGATAGGCTGTTTCAGCACACCCAATAATTTATGTTGGTAAGTTTCTGCTGGTTCTTGATGATCTTCTGGACAGTGGTAAGTCACAGTATGATCAGTTTACAGCTGGGCAACTATCACAGGATAAACTGTGATTTATTGTCCTTGGAGAAAAATCAGTCAACAATGCCATCATACTACGTCTTTATGTTAAGATATGTCTCACATTACTCTGTTATTGAGTGGTCCTAAGATTTCTGCATGAATGTACCCCATCATATTAGACAAAATTCAAAGAGAACACATTTAGGAAAGGAAAGGTCCTTTATGAGAAAAAGTCACTCAAATGCTGTTAAACATGATCCTACCGATGACAAATTTGGAATTCAGGATACAAGTACTGGGCAACCAGAGAGTTCAGAGCATTTATAAGACAATAAAAAAAGAAAGAATGTGAGAGGTTCACAACAAATAACTAGGAAGAAAATGAAATTTGATACTTTAAAATACAAAGAGAATATATATTTAAAATGGCAGTTCATTGTTATGTAACACACAGATCACAGGGGATAGTAATATTCAATCACAAAACCTTCAGTCTACAGAAAATGACAATTTTTCCAACAAAGAAGGTGGAAAAAAGAGACAAGGGGTATACTAAAAGGATGAAATGTAAAGTAAACTTGGAAGGATAGCAGAACATTACTGTAAAGAAAGAGGAGAATGACAGAAGTTGACAACATGACTCATACTGTGGCAGTACAAAGACATCTACAGCAGGAACATTAATAAGACTAATGGTGATCAATATCATTCTTTTGTAACAATTGATAGTGCAGACCTTACTGAATTAGAAGTCAGAGATTCGTCAGATCTGGTCAGATATTACGTACCAGTAATTGGAGACTCCTTTAGAGGAATTTATAAACACATTTACTGAGAGGATAATGAACACTGAATAGTGTTATGGTCATAGGATGTGACAACGGCCCTTGGAATGCCTTAATGTAAGGAAGTATGAAGCTGTTTTCATTTGTGTTGATTCAAATGATCTCATCTTCAAGGACTCACTGTTTTGTTAGCAGGGAACTTAGAGCCCTCTTAGATATCATTGCTTGTACCGTTGATAGGACATATTTTTCACAAGTCACATATAGAAAGGAGAGTCATGTCAGCATGAATGAAATGATCTTTTGGGGGAATACCTAAATGAAAAAATGGACAATTTTAAAAAGTGGAACTGTGTAGAATATCCAAGCCTAATTTAGACATGATGGAGTCTGCTTGTCAAGACAAAGGAAGATAATTCTTGCAGCAGATATATTGCAGCATATGACTAACACAAGACATAATTTTTGCCAAGTCAGACATTTAACAGTTCACAGACAACAAAACTTGATTTATCTGTGCTGTTTGTTAATATGTTTATGCCTACTTGCATACTTTTGATATCTGAAATAAAATTTGATTTGTTGTTATTGTTACATAAGTTGCAGTAAACGAATTTATTTGCACAATAAAAAAAATAAATTAAATAGTACCAATACACTCCCATTGAACAATTTGATTGCTTAAGCAAATTTAAAGAAGCAAACACATTATATTCCCCTTTTTCCTCTAACCAATCAGCAAATATTTATTATTGCATTGTCAAAACAAAATTGTTGAATATTCTAATGACTATAAATTATACTTTAGAGATCGTTAAATGGTTGAAGAGACACAAGGTACAGGGTTTGATTCTCGCCTTAGAAATAAATTGGCTAGGCTTTAAATGTCCCACAAAAGCAGCTAGCCTACTACTTACCTATGAACCTATGAACCCGTGAACAAATGAAGTGATGTAATGAGACAACTGCTTAAGGCTATGCTGGGCAGACGACTTCTTTATTTGTTTATTTGACATTTCTTTACTGGGAAAGTCTGACTGGATAGGTGCCCATTTTCAGTGGAGGCCAGGAGAGAATAGCTCCACAGACAATTAGCATATTACATTAGCTTATTACAGAGCAACAATGAATGTTTTCACATATAAGAAAGACTATACAATAATGCATAGCCCATCGGTTTTACATATATTAGATGAAACATACTTGCACATTTATTACAGACATTAGATATTAGTAAGGAGACTGTATACATGATACAAGTGGTCTTTACAATTATATGATTCAGATTGGTATGATTCTGCTTGACAGTTAAATCATTTTTTGTTTATTATAATGTACTTTGTATACATATTTTATAGTGCAAAGTTGAGAGAAGAGAGGAATTACAGGATAAAGTAGCAGATAAAAACGTATGTGTTTATTAGTAAAGTGTCTGGTATAGATAGGGAAGAATGGTATAGTGATAATAGTGTAAGGTATAAGTAAAAGAGGCAAGAAATTATCAGTTGCATAAAATATAACATCAAGATGGAGGATAATGCTGTTGCAGTTACAAATTAAGGAGATATTTGATTAACCTGGCACAGAACATGAGTAGAGCCATGTATTTTTAGACAGTTTTTAAGAGAGTGTGTGAAGGATTTGAGGAGTGTGTCTGTCCTTACAGAAGTGGGCATAGTGTTCCATATTTTAGTTATGGAGTGAGAATACAGAGAATACCCTGCTGAATTAGTTGGTTTATGAACAGTGAGTTGAACTTGGTTATTTGATTGAAGGAGCCTGACTTGACAGGCAGAGAACATGGAAAATCACTCCTGCTGTGAAAACACAGACCTCAGAATGGGGATGAAAGATGAGAATATAGCAACACACGTAGAGATCATGCATATGTTGCAGAAAGGCTGGTATTAACCTCTCAGAAGAAATGGCTTACAGGTTCGATGAAGAAAAATTGCACAGGACACTAAGGATAATCACAAGGCTTTCTTTAGTTATGTTAGGAACCTGGGTGGTAATTCCCAGATATGCTCAGAATTAGTCCAAAATGACAAAAAATACACCGAACCCACAGACATTGCCAACATCCTAGCTGACAGGTTCAGCGCAAACTTCTCCCTCCCACCAAAAGGGCAAATATCTATCCCAGCAGAGTGCTGCCCCCCCTGACATCTCAGATGCTCAGGTAAGAGCCGCCCTCTCCAAAGCAAAAAACACAGCATCAATGGGACCAGATGGTGTCCCGGGCTGCGTCCTACATGAACTCAAAGAAGAGCTAAACCCAAACATAAAACTACTGTTCAATCTCAGCCTTACTACAGGATATGTGCCCAAAAAGTGGCGTACAGCAACAGTGGTCCCTCTCCATAAAGGTGGTGCCTCAACGGATCCTGGAAACTATTGCCCCATAAGCCTGACTAGCTTGGTCTGCAAAGCTATGGAAAGGATCATCATGGACCTCATAAATAAAGATATTGGGGACCTACAAACACTGGATCCTACCCAGTTCGGCTTTGTTAAGGGCAGATCCTGCCTCTTAAACCTGGTTGATTTCTTTGAAACAGTCACCAAGGCCATTGACGAGGGAAGGTGGTCCACACAGCCTACCTGGACCTCGCAAAAGCCTTTGATACAATACCCCACTCGGGCATTATAGATAAGCTCACCAGCTTAAATATAAACCCCTATGTCACTAGATGGATTGCAAACTGGCTCAAGGACAGAACCCACATGGTTAGAATTGCTGGAGCCATGTCAGACTCCAAACCAGTTACAAGTGGTGTCCCACAAGGCGCAGTCCTGGGACCTCTCTTGTTCGGTATATATTTCTCGGAGGTACAGGCCAACACGGAAGGACTGTGGCTGACCAAGTTCGCAGATGACTGTAAACTGGGTGCCATAATCGACTCTCCAGCCGACACAAGCATCCTCCAAAAGGGCCTCATAGAAACAGACAACTGGTGCCAGTGCCATGGCCTCAAGCTAAATGCCAAAAAGTGTATAGTCATCCCCTTTGGCAAAAACAAAGTGCCGACAAATTACCACATAGGTGGAAATCCATTAAGTACAGAAGAAGTAATTAGGGACCTGGGGACCCAAGTTGATAGCAATCTCTCATTTGACAACCACGTGGCCAAAGTGGTTAGAAAAACATTTTATATAGCCCACCTAATCATGAAGGGATTCACATCTAGATCAGGGGAGGTCATCGTGCCTCTTTACTCATCCCTCATCAGGCCCATAATTGAGTACAATGCCCCTTTTGGGATGTAACTTACCAGACACCTGCAGCAACTGGAAAGACCCCAAAAGTACCTCACCAAGAGGATCAAAGGGCTCAAACAGATGCCATATGCTGCCCGGTTAAAGAAACTCCAGCTCTACTCAGTGGCATACCGCCTGTTCAGAGGCGATCTGTGCCTGACGTATAAAGCCATGTCCAACCCGGAATTAATGGACATGCTGCACCTCAGAAAATCCAAATCCCATCGAGCTACGCGCTCGAGAGACTTGAACCTCAGCACTGAAATAAATAGGACATGCTGGAGGGACAGATTCATAACCCAGAGGCTCCCTTCACTCTGGAATAAAATCCCAGTCCAGGTTAGGCAGAGTCCCTCATTGACTCTCTTCAAGAGGAATCTTGATGAGTGGATGGGAGATCATAGGTTTACCCCGGGTATCACTTCTGTGTCACTGTTAGATAGAGGCACAGTATACTAACCTCGAAAAAGGGCATAGCAAAATAAATTTAAAATGGGTGGCGAAAGCCAAACACATTCTGGCTAGGCTTATAAATGCCCTCAGGCAGATAGCCTAGTATGAACCTATGAACCTATGAACCTATGAATGGCAGGTGGTGTATGAGAGGCCCATACATTTACTGTGTAAAATGTTTTCAGATAAAGCAAAAATGAGAGTGATTTTGAGGCCACTGGTCTGTTGAGTCATAGAAGCCAGTAGAAACAGAGTCCATTCCTATGGAGAATTTCATTTTTAAACATGAAACTGTTACCAGCAGTTCAGACAGGATTTATGTTAGTGGTGGTGGGTGGAGGCCTTCCTAATAATGGTACAACCAGCAACCTATTCCAATGCAGAGAAAATTATAGTTTTGTGATATACAGGTCATACCACAAGCCTTTTTTTGGGTGAGGGATATATATAATACTATATATATGACACTCTAGTGTGCGGGGGAGCCTTCTGTGTGGAGTCTGCATGTCCTCCCCGCAGGTCGAGTGGCGTTCCAAAAGACATGCGTGAATGGGCGTGACTTCGCTGAAGGTTGGGCGTCGGGCTGGCAACTCGGCACTGTGAAAAATCTACTGCCAATCATTAACGGACCGAAGTTCCGCTGTGGCGACCCCTAACTGGGAAAAGCTGAAAGACAACAACAACAACATATATATGACACTAAGTACTGCTAAGGACAAGCAGGATGATAAAACTTTGACGCAAATCTGGAGATGAAGAATAGTACAACGGATAATAGTGCAACTCAGAGAATGTTAAACACTTTAAGAAAAAGTTACAGCAGAAAAGCAGTGGAGTAGGAAGTACTCCATCAGGATCAGCTGGTGCAGGAGTGTAGGACCACAGAAATATAGAAACAATATTAGGCAAACAATCACAGAAACCATAAGATGCTAAGACACTGATAGTTTTATACAGACACACTTTAATGTGCTTATGACCTTTTAAACATAATAATGCTCACTCCCCAAGTCAAGCATGGCTGCACATTATATCAGGAATGTAGTGCCAGTAACATTAACTATCATCCTTCCCCTTCAGCTCTTCAAGGTGATGTCCAAAAAAAAAAAAGCACACTTCTTCCAACAAGAAAGCCAGATTCATGACACCACCCCTGTCTCAGCCAATCAAGTCCAGTTTCTGATCCCTGCCCCTGTCCTTCCTTCCTCTCACTTTGTGAAATAAAAAGAAAAAAAAACTGTCGCAAACAGTTTATACCTGCACTGAGCTCTAGAGTGCTCAGGTGTTAAGATATATATATATATATATATATATATATATATATATATATATATATATATATAAAAGTGTGTGTGTGTGTGTGTATTAATTTAATCAGTAGTAAACTACTTATTATAAATGTAGCAATTTTAAACTATAAAAAAGAGGAACTTCAGGACCAGGCAGGACTGCAGAGCCAAAACTTATAATAAGGTCCACAAAACAGTAAAATAACACACAAGGTGACACAATTTCACCAAATTAAGTCACAAGGTTAAGCGCTTTCACCCAGAACCACCAGGCTTCATCAGAACAAATTCAACAAACTATTTTAAACTGTAGTCAACTGCTTCTTACAAATGTAGCAATCAGCAGTCAGTTGCTACAGTTCATACCCCACGTGGAGCGCTAGACAGCTCTTGCTTAATTTTAAAAAAAAGATTTTTTTTTACTTTTAAACTGTATCAAACTGCTTGCTGTTTAGACCACAAATGCAATACCGGCTTCTAAAAGCTGGTGCACATTAAAGAGTGATTGGGATCAACCGATCACAACCCACAATACTTTGCACCTGGGGCAGCTACCCCTTTCATTCTACCATAGATACATTAATGCATGACACCCTGGTGTAAATTAGTGCGTATCCATCCAATTATCAAGACAAGAATTAAAGGCAGCCAATATAGTACTTTGCTTGACCGGTAGTGTTAACTTATTCCATAAGTTAGGAATCACTGAGTTAGGAACCTATCCCTAATGACAGTTTCCTCTAAAAAAAAAAACAGAAAACAAGTAATGCATGTGGACTGAAACTGCTGCACTGAATGATGCACAGAAGCAATCAATAATCCAAATAAGCAAAGTATGAATGGAAGCAGTACAAGGCCAAATGGCTACAACAGACACGTGAGAAGGGAAAGAGAGCTGAAGAGTGACTTATTAAGTGACGTCTGATGTAACAATGGAAAAAAGGAGAGCTATATGAGTGTGCTTTCTTGGTAATCCTTGCTCTTTTGTTGTGTTTTTCCTATATTCCAGTTTTATGAGCTTGGTGGAAGACGACTTCTTAGCAATGCTTGTTGCTTTGAAGCTAGCCAAAGGGGATATTTGATGGAGTAAAAAAGCATGGTAAAAGGCAAGTTAGATATGAGTGAGGCAGAGAGTTGACTACATGATACTTTTAAAATTGGTATGGAATGAAGAGTGCATGTAACTGTACAGATATTCCAGTGTCTCCTGTTTTGAGTAGCCTGTACTGCAACATTTTTCCATACAGAATGTGGTGCAACATGTCTAGAAGAAAAAGGGATAATTGCCCCTTCCAAGGGGCTGCCAAGAATGACCTGCTTCAGCTCAGAAGTTTTAAACATATCCTTATGGATAGAATTTATGCATGTTTTACCTGGTTTATTCTACAAAATTATTTTATGATTTTATAAGTCATTGTAAGGAGGAGAAGATTTGAAAAAAGCATATCCTCATATAAGGAAAGATTTTGGAGAAGGACTGCCACGGGGAAGGAGTAGATTTCAGAGGAGGTTGTAATGATGAAGAGGAGGATTAAGGAGGAGGCTACCACTAGGGCCAGATGAGGTGAGAGGAGGCTGTCATCATGGAGGGGAGGATTTGGAAGGAGGCTGTCATTTGTAGTAATTCAGGTTACATGTACTGCATATTAGACTTCCAGGGAGGTTGCAGTCTAACTGTAACTGATGAGAATACTATACATTGAGGGAGGACAGTAGTGTGAATGGCCACGATGTATAAAGTGCAAGCAGCAGAAGAATGCAAATAAATAAGTAAATAAAAACAAAAAAAAACCTATCCAGTAATAAAAAACCTCTTGAATATCTTGCATTTAAAGGCTGCCTTATGAAGATGCATAAAAAAGTGGTGATGAGGGCCAGATATGGGGCATGGCTGAGAATAAGCAGCTGCAAAGAGTATGATGAAGATATAAAGAAGATCAGAGGACACCCTGTGTCATCCTGAAAACTGATAAAGTGATAAATGTGGGAGGTATTGCAATGTAAAAGATAATATGGATAGGTGTGGATGTTGGAGTCTTAATTAGGATTATTTAGTGTCAGGATCTGACAGAAATGAAGGACAAAAACAGAGGGCCTGGTGTGATCTGATGGCTGAGTAACTGTGTTTGTGCACAAAGTTAGGAGGAGAACATTGGCAGCAGCATGCGGGTTGAGGTATGGGCACTGGGATCACTTGTGGTCTCTAAGGGATGTTTAGACCTACAAGGCATGCTGTTTGTTTATTTATTTAACATTTGTTTACTGGGATGGTCTGACTGGACACCAGTGTCCATTTTCAGCAGAGGCCCAAGGAGAAAAACTCCAGCAAAGTACATTTTTACTAATACATGTCTAGTACAACAAAGAAAATGTTTACTATACAGCTTATGTGTATCTATTTACAGTCTAGCAGAGATCAGTAAAGCAATTTATATACATGAGTTTAATCAACAAAAATATATACATGAGAGACGAGATTAACACATAAATAAAGTACAAATACAGCACAACGTCTTAGATTTTCTTAAGCCTCTACAGTACATTTAGTATGTCATCTGACAGAATACAGTTTACAATTGTGAGGAAGACAAGGGGCTATAGGAAAGGAAGAAGGGGGTCACAGGAGTTATAGTGTGGATAAAAGTGTAGTTAGAGGTTACATCTGAGTGAGGGAGACAAGGGGATACAGGTAAGGGAGAGGAATGTTACAGGAGTTACAGAGTAGACAGAAGTGTAGTTAGAGGTTATATCTGAGTGAGGAAGACAAGGGAATATAAGTAAGGGAGGAGGAGGTTACAGGAGTTATAGAGTGGATATAAGTGTAGTTACAGATATATCTGAATGAGGTAGACAAGGGGATATAGGCAAGGGAGAAGGAGGTTACAGGAGTTATAGAATGGATAGAAGTGTAGCTAGAGGTTATATCTGAGTGAGGAAGACAAGGGGATATAGGTAAGGGAGGAGGAGGTTACAGGAGATATAGAGTGGATAGAAGTGTAGTTAGAGATTATATCTGAGTGAGGAAGACAAGGGGATATAGGTAAGGGAGGAGGAGGTTACAGGAGTTATAGAGTGGATAGAAGTGTAGTTAGAGGTTATATCTGAGTGAGGAAGACAAGGGGATATAGGTAAGGGAGAAGGAGGCTACAGGAGGTGTAGGGTGTATAGAAGTGTAGTTAGAGGTTATATCTTAGTGAGGAAGACAAGGGGATATAGACAAGGGAGAAGGAGGTTACAGGAGTTATAGAGTGGATAGAAGTGTAGTTAGAGGTTATATCTGAGTGAGGAAGACAAGGGATATAGATAAGGGAGAAGGATGTTACAGGAGTTATAGAGTGGATAGAAGTGTAGTTAGAGATTATATCTGAGTGAGGAACACAAGGGGATATAGGTAAGGCAGGAGGGGGGTAAAGGAGTTATAGAGTGGATAGAAGTGTAGTTAAAGGTTATATCTGAGTGAGGAAGACACAGGATATAGGTAAGGAAGGAGGAGGGTACAGGAGTTATGAAGTGGATAGAAGTGTAGTTAGAGGTTATATCTGAGTGAGGAAGACAAGGGGATATAGGTAAGGGAGAAGGAGGTTACAGGAGTTATAGAGTGGATAGAAGTGTAGTTAGAGGTTATATCTGAGTGAGGAAGACAAGGGGATATAGGTAAGGGAGAAGGAGGCTACAGGAGGTGTAGGGTGTATAGAAGTGTAGTTAGAGGTTATATCTGAGTGAGGAAGATAAGGAGATATAGGTAAGGGAGGAGGAGGTTACAGGAGTTATAGAGTGGATAGAAGTTAGAGGTTATATCTTAGTGAGGAAGACAAGGGGATATAGACAAGGGAGAAGGAGGTTACAGGAGTTATAGAGTGGATAGAAGTGTAGTTAGAGGTTATATCTGAGTGAGGAAGACAAGGGATATAGATAAGGGAGAAGGAGGTTACAGGAGTTATAGAGTGGATAGAAGTGTAGTTAGAGATTATATCTGAGTGAGGAACACAAGGGGATATAGGTAAGGCAGGAGGGGGGTAAAGGAGTTATAGAGTGGATAGAAGTGTAGTTAAAGGTTATATCTGAGTGAGGAAGACACAGGATATAGGTAAGGAAGGAGGAGGGTACAGGAGTTATGAAGTGGATAGAAGTGTAGTTAGAGGTTATATCTGAGTGAGGAAGACAAGGGGATATAGGTAAGGGAGAAGGAGGTTACAGGAGTTATAGAGTGGATAGAAGTGTAGTTAGAGGTTATATCTGAGTGAGATGACAAGGGGATGTAGGTAAGGAAGAAGGAGGTCACATGAGTTATAGAGGGGATAGAAGTGTAGTTAGAGGTTATACCTGAGTGAGGGAGACAAGGGGATATAGGTAAGGGAGAAGGAGGTTACAGGAGTTATAAAGGGGATAGAAGTGTAGTTAGAGGTTATACCTGAGTAAGGGAGACAAGGGGATATAGGTAAGGGAGAAGGAGGTTACAGGAGTTAAGAGTGGATAGAAGTGTAGTTAGATGTTATATCTGAGTGAGGAAAACAAGGGGATATAGGCAAGGGAGGAGGAGGTTACAGGAGGTATAGAGTGGACAGAAGTGTAGTTAGAGGTTGTTATATCTGAGTGAGGAAGACAAGGGGATATAGGTAAGGGAGGAGGATGTTACAGGAGTTACAGAGTGGATAGAAGTGTAGTTAGAGGTTATATCTGAGTGAGGAAGACAAGGGAATATAGGTAAGGGAAGAGGAGGTCACAGGAGGTATAGAGTGGATAGAAGTGTAGTTAGAGGTTATATCTAAGTGAGGAAGACAAGGGGATAGAGGTAAGGGAGGAGGAGGTTACAGGAGTTATAGAGTGGATAGAAGTGTAGTTAGAGGTTATATCTGAGTGAGGGAAAGTTATCCAAGGTTAGTACATGAGCAGAGCCAGGCAGATGTTTGGTGATCTTTTAGTAGTTTCTTACACTTGGTGGTACTGGAGGTGGAGCTAATATCGATGGTTAGGTGTTCAAGATTTTGGTGAAACTGAGTATAGCAAGTCACCAGCATTATTGTTACTTTTAGTGATGTTTACTAGGTTTTTCTTACTGGAGCGCAGGGTCCAGTTATTGGAATAGTGAGTAATTAGGCCTTTGAGAACTGGTGTTAATTTTTGAGTTGGTTGAGTATTTGGTGGGCCATGGAGAGCTGGTTAAAAATTAGTAGGTTGAGGAATTCTAGCCATGAGAGTTCTTTGAGAGCGTGACAGTGATGGGATCTCTAGCTGGCATCTGTAGTGAACTTTGCTATTTTATTACAGCAGCTATCTAGTTTGTTTATTTAAGTTTTTTTGAGGTTAGTAAGGATGGGAGACGCATATAGGAGGAGAGAAGGTGGGTTCTGGCAATGGAGATTTTGAATTTATCTGTGAGGAAGTTTGCTCATGTACAGGCTACACATTTGTTGTGGAATTTCTTGACCGTTTGATTTATGTGGAGATCAAAGTTCATGTTTTTGTCTTTTACTAGTCCCAGGAGTTTGGTGTGGGAGACTGGGGTAATGATAGCACTGTTTGCTGAGGTGATTTTGAATAGTCAAGAGGGGTCTGGGGATCCTGTATGGTGAAACAGGATGAGTTTTGTTTTGTTGGGATTGAGTATTAACTGGGCATTGGTTAGCCAGGTTTCTACTTTAGGGAAGGCTTGCTGTGTTATTTCATGAAGATGGTGGAGTGTTGGAGTTGTGCAAATTAAGGTAGAGTCTTCGGCGTATGTATTAACATGGCTTCAATTGTGGCAGCATGTTGGCTAATAGTGAAAAATGTGAAGAGAAGAGGGCCAAGAATGGATCCTTGTGGGACTCCTAAAGTGACTGACACCAGTGGGGAAAGGGAGTTACCCCATTTGACAGCTTGCTGCCTCCCAGTGAGATAGCTCTGGAACCAGGTGAGTATGGACTGGCTGGTTTTAAATTCTGATAGTGTATTTAACAGTCTGGAGTGTGAGGCCATGTCAGATGCTTTTGAGACGTCCAGAAAGATAGATGAGACCAGGTTACCTTCATTTCTGAGAAGGTTGACAGAGTTAGTAAAGCTTAGAAGGGCAGTGGTGGCACTATGGTGTGGGATGAATCCATGTTGAGTTTTGGATAGTAGATTGTTAGTGAGGAGATAGTGGAGGAATTGGGTATGGATGCATTATTCTCGAATTTTTGATAGTGGAGAGAGGTTAGCAATTGGACAGTAGTTGTAAAGTTCTATAGAGCTGCCCTTTTATGAAGTGCAATGATGTGGACTATTTTCCAGATAGCTGGAACCTGTTGTTCAGTGATGGAGCGGTTTATAAGGATGGAGACAGGGTATGTGATGGCTTCTGCAGTGATTGTGAGATAGTCTGCGGGTAGGTTATCTACAGCTAGGGTTGTTGGTTTGAGTTTTTTGAAGTATTTTTTATGGTGGCAGTAGGAATAGGTTGTAGGGAGAAGTTATTGTCATTTTGTGTTGGAGAGAGAGGAGTGGGGGGAGTGGCTAGTGTTTGTTAGTTTGAATACAGAATTGGTGAACAATTTGTTAAACTGTGTGGGTATGTCATCTATGGTGTTGTGAGTGTTTGGGAAGGGGATAGTGATTTGACCAGGCTGAAGGATTTTCTTGATTGCTGACCAGAACCTTTGTGGGTTTCCTTGGTGTTCTAGTTGTATTTTAGCATAATATTCTTTTTTGTCTTTTCTTATTGTTTTTTTGGCAGAATTTCTTAGTTCTAGGTATTTTTGATGATTAGTTAGTGATTTGTTATGGTGCCAATTGTCCCAGGCTTTGTCGCTTGCTTTTAGTAGAGATCTTGTTTCTTTGGTTAGCCATGGGGTGTAGTTGGGTTTTTATCCTAACTGTTCTAGGTGGGGCAAGCTTATTTAGGATGCTAAGAAAGGTGGAGTTAAATAACTCCACTGCCTTGTCTAACAGGAGGTATTTGAGAGGTGCCCATTTGCAACTTTTGAGTGTGTATATGAACTCTTGGGGATTTAATTTTTTTTTGTTTCTGATTTGCTGATATGATGAGGTGTTGGAAGAGTTTATTTGTTGCCAGAGTAGAAAGGTGGGAAGGTGGTCACTAACGCTGTCAGGGAGATAGCCTGTGAGTTGAGAGAGGCTGGGATGATTGGTGAGTATCCAGTCTAGGACTGGTTCTTTTTTTAAGATTAGTTGGGAGAAGCCGTACAGAGAAATATGGTTTGTGAGTGTGTTTGAGTTACAGGAATACCAATCAATATTAAAGTCTCCAAGTATAATTGTTTCTTTGGGAAGGAACGTATTTGCCCATTGTAGGATGTGCTCTAGGGCAGGGATATTATTCCCTGGTGGAGTGTAGACACCTACTATGTTTATTTGCTTTTTGGAATTAAGTAAAAGTTTAGTTAATAGTATTTCTGCATTAGTGACATCTGTGATGCTTATGTTTACAGCTTTGAGGGTTAATTACTTTTCTATATAGTTATTTGGGAAGGGGGTAGGGGAGCAGAGTAGGGGAAGATCAATAAAGAAGGCAGGAAAGGGTAGGGACATTAAGGTTTGTTAGGTGGAATGTTGGAAGTTCATAAAATCCAATTAAGAGTGAGCATATGCATATAGGCATTATAGGTTTTTGTCGGTTGCTGAAATTTTTTTTTTTTTTTTGTCACTGGTGCAGTTTATCAAATTATGTTATGGCCAGACTTCAGCTGATTGATTGTAACATACTTCAGAAGGTTTCCCTTTTGTTTCTGGTTGTGCAGCCCGGTGTGGGGAGTGAAGCCCCCATGTAAAAGTTGTTTTTTGTTTTCTTTTTCATAACTGCAAATGTTATCTGTTGATTTACATTTGCAATTACTTTTTTTCTCAGTTGATTAGATTGCGATTAATGGTAATCACAGATGAGTTTGTTCTATGTTTTGTGTTTCAAACCAACTCAGCAGAGATTATTCATTAAAAATTCATACATATGTATGTATGTATATACATATGTATGTATGTATATACATATATATATATATATATATATATATATATATATAGAGAGAGAGAGAGAGATGATAGATATAGATATGGATATAGACATACACACACACACACACACACACACACACATACATGCATACATAAACACTCACACACACACACACACACACACACACATATATATATATACATATATATATATATATATATATATTTTAGCTGAGGACTAGCTATATATATATATATACACAAGCACACGCACGCACACACACACACACACACACACACACACACACACACACACACACACACACACACACATATAGGTTCATAGGTAGGTACTACGCTATCTGCCCGAGGGCATTTATAAGCCTAGCCAGAGTGTGTCTACTTTCAACACCCCATTGATTAATTAACTGATCCTCTGTCAAGCAGAGCCAATGAAGTGATCTCAGGAGTGTATTTTCTGTTATCCATCCACTCATCAAGGTTTCTCTTGAAGTGCGTTAGTGAGGGACTCTGCCTGATGTAATTTGGAATTCTGTTCCAAAGCATGGGGAGTCTCTGTGACAGAAATCTATCCTTCCAGCATGTTTTATTTATTGTTGTGGCGAGGTTTAGCTCACTAGAGCACGTGGCTCGCACTGACTTGGATTTCTTTATGTGGAGCATGTCCATCAGTTCTGAGTTGGACATGGCTTTGTAAGTCAGGCAGAGATCACCTCTGAGGAAGCGATATGCCGCTGAGTACAGCCGGAGTTTTTTCAGTCAGGCTGCATAGGACATATGTTTGAGGCCAGTAATCCTCTTGGTGAGGTACTTTTCTGGTCTTTCCAGCTGTTGGAAGTGTCTTGTGAGGTACATCCCAAATGGGGCATTGTACTCTATGATGGGTCTAATGAGTGACGAGTAGAGGAGCACTATAACCTCTTTATTTCTAGATGCGAACCCTTTAGTAATTAGATGGGCCACATAGAAGGATTTCCTAACTACTTTGGCAATATGATTGTCAAAGGTGAGATTACTATCTACCTGGGTCCCCAGATCTCTTATTACCTCTTCTGTATTAAGGGGGCTGCCACCTATGTGGTAATTCGTGGGTGTTTTGTTTTTCCCAAATGGGATGCATTTTTTGGCATTTAGCTTGAGGCCATGACTTTGACACCAGGTGTCTGTCTCAGTAAGGCCCTTTTGGAGGATGTCCATGTCAGCCGGAGAGTCAATTATGGCTCCCAGTTTGCAGTCATCGGCGAACTTGGTTAGCCATAGTCCTCGTGTGTTTGCCTGTACTTTTGAGAAGTATATGCCGAACAGTAGGGGTCCCAGGACTGAGCCTTGCGGGACACCACTTGTGACTGGTTTAGAGTCGGACCTGGAGCCCGCTATTCTTACAGTGTGCGTTCTGTCTGTAAGCCAGTTGGCAACCCATCTCGTGATGTAGGGGTTTATGTTCAGGCTGGTGAGTTTTTCTGTAATATCCGAGTGGGGAATGGTGTCGAAAGCCTTGGCGAGGTCAAGGTAGGCTGTGTGAACCACCTTTTCTTGGCCTTGGTGACTGTCTCGAAGAGGTCAACCAGGTTTAGTAGGCAAGATCTGCCCTTAACAAAGCTGAACTGGGTTGGGTCAAGTGTTTGGAGGTTCCCAATATCTTTGTTAATGAGTTCCATGATGATACGCTCCATAGCCTTGCAGACCAGGCTAGTCAGGCTTATGGGGCAACAGTTACCAGGGTCAATTGTGGCCCCTCCTTTGTGGAGAGGAATAACCGTTGCTGTGTGCCATTCTATGAGCACATAGCCTGTGGAGAGGCTGAGGTTGAACAGCATGCTTAGGTGGGGGGTTAGTTCATGCTGTAGTTCATGCAAGACGCAGCCTGGGACACCATCTGGTCCCATTGACACTGTGTTTTTGGCTTTTGAAAGGGCTGTTTTCACCTGTACGTCTGTGATTTTTGGGATGCTACACTTTTCCAGTATTGTTGTGGGCCCTTTTGGAGGTGTGAGGGGGGTGAAGTTTGCACTAGATCCATCTGCCAGGATGTTGGTAATATCAGTAGGTTCAGTATATTTTGTGCTATTTTGCACTAGTTCAGTGCATATCTGGGAGTTGCCACTTAGATTCTTAACATAGCTAAAGAAGGCTTTGTGGTTATCTTTTGAATCCTTGGCTATTTTTCATTCGAAGTTAGCCTTGGATGATTTCATGAGGGACCTTAGTTTCTTACTGATACTGATCAGGGATGTCTTTCCTTCTTGGGATTTGCTTTTTTTCTGAACTAGTTTCCTCCTCCTATTGTATAGCCTGTTTATTGCAGGGGTTCACCAAACTGGTTTCCTTTTCTTAGAGGAGTGAGTCTTGGTTTTGCTAGTCATGGCACAATCCATGCATCCTTGTAGGTGCTCATAGAGTGCATTTGTAAAGGTTTCGGCATCTAGGGCAGCATTATCCTTTAGTGTGGGAGCTGTGAAACTTACCACCTCTGTCTTAAGTAAGGTGAAGTTTGCTTTAGAAAAGTTTTTACTGTGGTTTCCTTAGTTGGGGGTGGTGATACGGTGTGGACATCCGGAGTGATTAGTTTATGGTCTGATCTAACCAGTGACGGGTTGACCTCCGGTGTGGAACACCTGTCACCCATGTTGGTGATGACCAGGTCAAATATATTTTCACCTCTGGTAGGGGAGTTTACCAGCTGATCCAGGGCGTTTGAGTTGATGAATTCCAGGAAGCGCTGGGACTGGGAATTTGTACTCGAGTAGTTTTCCCAGTAAATGGTCGGGTAATTGAAATTGCCTGATATCAGGGTGTTCGGTAGGACCTTCATGTTTTCAAGTGTCGCCAGAAAGGTGAAGTGGTGGTCCTGGGTCATGGAGGGTGATCTGTAGCAGGCCACAATTTGCATTGCAGATTTGCCCGATGTTAGTTGCACATGGATGATCTCAGAGGTAACATGCTGCACCACTAACCTGGAGGTGTAGTTATCCTTGATGAATATGGATACACCCCCTCCTTTCCTGTTTCGATCCATGTTCTGTGGCCGAAACGTGTGGTATGAGTTGTAGTCCGGTAGTGCTGGGGTGCTCCCTGGAGCCTTGAACCAGGTTTCAGTTACTGCACAGATGTCGACGTTCTCCATACTGAGGAGTGCTTCGAGCATGTGCATTTTGAGATTTAAACTCCTGGTGCTGAGTAGCATAACCCTGTTTTTTGTTAATTGTGCTGTTTACTGAGGTGGGTTTGACTTTTGAGCCTTGCCTAAAAAAGGCACTATGGGGGCAGCAAGAGTCTTGGCCAGTATTCGAAAGCCTAGGGGTGACAGGTGCAAGCCGTCTCTTGCAAAGCAATGCAGCTTGTCGAGCATGTCGTCCCAGGCTGACAAACACTGGATCCCCTTTGAATGACACCAGAAGCTTAGCCAATTGTTGAAATTGATCATTTTTTTTCTTTATACTGCGGTATCATTCTTAGTGAGGGCAGGATGCTACTCAGGATCGGGGTCATACCAGCCTGGGCAGCATGATCAGAGAGCTCTTCCATGTCTCTTTTCATGTAGTCCAGGGAGGTACGTCTCAGGTTATTCACACCAACATGAACAACGACAGAGTCATATTTGTACTTGTTCTGGAGTGACCTGAGTGCTTGCGTTATGTGGCGGATTCTGGCTCCCGACAGGCACCTAACAGTAACCTTCTGCTTGTCCAGCCTAGTGAGTGGGACGTCAGTGTGCCTGACTATAGAGTCACCTATTACTAGTGTGTTAGGTCTGCTATTTCACCTTAAGGGCTGTGATTATGTGGCACACTGATTTTGTGTTTTATGTATTGTCTGGTTTGTGACGGGAAGTGTAAGTTTTTTGGGTGTCTGCCTTGGAGGTCACTGATGCATTTGCAGGTTTTTATTTAGGGCATCTGAGTATGATTTTGTGTATTTATGTGTATTTTTATCCAGTGCTGTTTTAGTAGGTATGTGTGCGGCTGGAGGTGTGGTGCAAGTGTTAACCTTCTCCTCTTGACTGTCTGTTCCAGTCTTGGGTGGAGACAGCTTAGCTTCCAGTTTGGCTGTATAATTGCATCTCTCGCATATGTTAGTGTTTTGTGGTAGGAGTAGAGGGTTGTCTGTGTACATGAGGCAGTTGTAACATTGCCTCAGGATACCCAGATTCACCAGCTGGACTGGAGAGTGCACCTGAAGTTGCCTTTGGTCATGTCTGAATAGTAGGGTGAGCTGCTTAGTCACTTGGTTGGTAAAGGGTGAATAAAGAGCCTTGCCCTGCTGGGCAATCAGTGTCAGGGTATATTACTGCTTGCTAATAGGTCTGAGCAAGTGCTCGGCTCTAAGATGCTTTTTGAGTGCTTAGGTTGAGAGTTAGACTAGTTTCTAGGGAAAAACTGAAGAGGAGACTTAGTGGAGCCAGGAATAATTTAACCGTAGCTATCTGGCACTGCCCAGTGTGCAAAACCGTGCAAATGCGTTTTTTATAGTAGGGAAATGAAAGAGAGAGAAATTAGCCCAAAATGGCCAATAAACTACTAACTTCTGGGCTGGAACCACTCCTCCAGGACATATAGGTTGCTCAAAGCTCCCCTCTCTCAGAGGTGAACAGAGAAACTTCCTTCTATACAAGTAAGGTATGGGCAACTCAGAAACTAGTATCACAGCCCTGAATTCAGCACTAGCCTGAAAACTGGACTATACTAGCTTAGAAAGGCGGGAAACCAGGAATTTTTTTTTTGTTTTTTTTTTTTTTGAAAATATAAGGCAAAAACAGTAAAAAATACACTTAAAACAGCTTTAAACAACTACAAATGATCAGAAAAGGCTATCGCACTTTAGTGTGTAGCCTACAACAGTTAAACAAATTATTTAAACAAAAAACCTTTTAAAAGTGCAGGCAGTCAAATAAGTACAATATGTGAAAAAAAAATAAGCTTTTAAATCACAATAAACGCTGGAAAATCTGTGTTTAGGTGGAATACAGTTAAGTACAGCAAGAAAGTACAGAAAACTGATACTTAATCACTCTTCTAAGCTAGAAGGCTTGTATTAGTTTAAGGCTTTCTAGTGCTATCCAGTAGGTTAGTTACAGGAAAGATGGGAAACAAGCGCAAATGTGGTCTTTTAAACCAGAAAGTTGAAAGAGACGGACAAACTGTCCATGTGGTCAATAAACTACAATTTCTGGGCCAAGAACCACTCCTCTCATTGTAGACAGGCTACCTGGTGCTTACCACTCCCACTGATAAGCTAGAAGGCTTTCTTCCAACACAGAAAGGCTTGCAGGGCTCAGAAGCTTACCAACAGTCCTGGATATAGCAACTCTGTATCTGGACTAGGCTAGTTACAGGAAAGGTGGGAAGCAAGCGCAAGTGCGACTTTTAAACCAAAACGTTGAAATAGATGGAAAAAAACTGCCCAAATGGTCAGTAGCTACAATTTCTGGGCCAGGAACCACACCTCTTGTTGTAGATAGGCTACCTAATGCTTACCAATCCCACTGATAAGCTAGAAGGCTTCCCTCCAACACAGAATGACTTGGGGGGCTCAGAAGCTTACAATGAATTTTGGATACAGCAAATCTGTACCTGGACTAGACTAGTTACATGAAAGGCGGGAACAAGTACAAATGTAGGCTTTTAAGCCAACAAGTTGAAAGAGATGGAAAACTGCCCAAAAGGCCAAATAAACTACAATTTCTGGGCCAAACCTCACTCTTCCCGTGGAGGATAGGCTACCTAGTGCTTACCACTCCCACTGATAAGCTAGAAGGCTTCCCTCCAACACAGAAAAGCTTGGGGGGCTCTGAAGCTTACTAACAGTCCTGGATGCAGCAACTCTATAACCGGACTAGGCTAGTTATAAGAAAGGTGGGAAACAAGCACAAGTGCGGCTTTCAAACCAGAAAGTTGAAAGAGATGGAAAAGAACTGCTCAAACAGCCAATAGCTACAATTTCTGGGCCAGGGACCACTCCTCTTGTGGTAGATGCTTACCACTCCCACTGATAAGCTAGAAGGCTTCCCTCCAACACGGAAAGGCTTGGGGGGCTCAGAAGCTTACAAAGAGTCCTGGATACAGCAAATCTGTACCTGGACTAGACTAGTAGCAGGAAAGGCAGGAAACAAGCGCAAACACAGACTTTTAAATCAGAGGGTTGAAAGAGATGGAAAAGCTTCCTAAACGGCCAATAAACTATCATTTCTGGGCCAGAAACCACTCCTCCTGTGGTAGATAGGTTACCTAGTGCTTACCACTCCCACTGATAAGCTAGAAGGCTTCTCTCCAACATGGAAGGGCTTGGGGGGGCTCAGAAGCTTACCAACAGTCCTGGATACAGCAAATCTGTACCTGGACTACACTAGTTATAGGAAAGGCAGGGACCAAATGCAAAACGGGCTTTTAACCAGAAAGTAGAAAGAGATGGAAAAACTGCCCAAACTGCCAATGAACTACAATTTCGGGGCCAAAACCCACTCTTCCCATGGTAGATAGGCTACCTAGTGCTTACCACTCCCACTGATAAGCTAGAAGGCTTCCCTCCAACACAGAAAGGCTTGGGGGGGCTCAGAAGCTTACCAACAGTCCTGGATACAGCAAGTCTGTATCTGAACATGACTAGTTACAGGAAAGGCAGGAAACAAGCTTAGAAGTTTTTTTTTTAGTTACAGAAAAGCAGCTAAAACAGCAGTAAACACAATTCAAATTGTAGTGCAGGCCAGCACATCCGAGTGTGTAGCAACACTACAACAAATACAATTCAAATAAATGCAATTAAATTAACAAATGACTAAAAAACAAGTGCAGAAGGCAGTAAATTAGACGGCTACTAACATACTAACAAGCAGTAATAAATGCAAAGTAAGAGCGACTGAACAGATAACAGCACGCATAAGAGCATCTAAGACAGTTACAGTAAGAGCAGCTGAATACAAAAAAAAATATCTATCTATCTATATATATATATATATATATATATATATATATATATATATATATTTTTTTTTTTTGAGGGAGGGAACAGAGCAGGGTTAAGAGGCTACAGGGGTTGTCCTTCCTAAATGCTTTCTTTGTACACAGTAGGAGTGCCTGAAATCAGAATATGATCTCACTGCACTCAGTTGAGTGAGCAAATGAGATGGGCCCAGAAGGAGTACCCAAATACAAATCTACAAGAGGGGCGGGCAATTTCAAAGCCACCAACATTAACACCAAAACAAGAACAGGAAGGGTGGGTGAGGAACTAACTGTAGAGAGACAGCCACAACTCAGTTGAGTTAATATTCAGTGAAAAACACAAATAAATAAATTAAATACAGTACTATATGCAAAATAGCAGATAAAAGTGTACTTAAATTCACTTACACATCCAGCTGATTTCAGGTAGATGTTATACGGCCAAAGCTCTGATATTAAGCAGAGATAACTGAAAATGTACCACTTATATAAGGCAAGACAGAATGTCAGTGATGAGCTGAAACTACCCCCCACCCCAAGCACAAAGCTCTTACAGGTTAATAAGTGAGACTACCGCGGATGCCAGAAATCAGAGATGCCTAAAGTATGGAAGTGTTGTAAGGCTTCTTTTAATGATTTCTGGCTCTCATGACAGTCTTTCTTCAAGATACAAAATTTGCATATTTTTGCCTTGTCCCCCGTAAACTTTTTTTACTTTGTGGTGAAACATGGAAGATTAGAATCAGTCAATAATGTCAGACAGTAAAGTTTCATACTTTAGATTATTTAGAAAATGAATGCTGATGCAGATAACTTTTAAGTGAATTAGAGTCTATGACATTCATCCCTGATTTTGTTATCCGTTTCTCCATTTCCCCACATCACCCAGTGAATACCGTGAATGGCTTTTTCTGGTCTGGGCTAAGCAGTGTCACAGTAATTGTAGCCGCTGTCTGTAATGTTTTTGGATTCATTGCAGGTCAGCCTCTTAGAATTCAGTTGAATTTGATGAGCAATGAAACAGCTGCTGTCTGGAACTCTGGAGCTGTGGTGCAAAAGCTGTAATAAACAACTTAATGAGATGACAAAACATACTGTGGCAAAATGCATAAGGCTCATGTGAGTGCGGATGCTTTGAAGTTTAACTGTTGTTTTGAGTAGCATCCTACAGTCCTACATGAAGTGAGAGGACTTGTATGCTATTCATGTCCATATTTTTGTTCAGATGCACCTACTTTTCAAGAGCCTTTGTCCTTATCTTTGACTTATGCAAGTTGAGATGTATGTAGCTATGATTTACAGTTACAAAAGATGCCTTTTAGTATGACTGTTTACGTTTTTAATATCTAAAAGAAAAGAAAACATTATTTTTATATTGTATTAATTAGATAAGTGCACTGATTGCACAAACATTTCCCAGTTAAATTATAGCTGTGAATGCTTAGTGGGAAATATCTCCATGTATTCAGTGTACCTTCATGTATTCACTGTATATACCTGACTAAACATAAACAGGCAGAATTCTACAAATTTCTGTGCGTGTTTCTGTGGATGTGGTCAAAAATGCTTGGTGAAACATCCTAATGAAAGGTACCCAGATATAACTGCTTACAAAGAGCACCACTATATGGATATCTGGCAAATCAAATACATCAGATACAAAAGAACTGAAACATATTTCACCACACTACACGTGCACAAAGCATGATGACATCTTGTTTCTTATATTACTTAGTTTGAAGCAGGCTCACCCAAAATTACAACTCCACACCAAGAACCTTAATCCAGCCCTGCTCAAATCACATAGGTTCAAACACTCTGTTTCAGAAGAGTAATTTCCCTTTCCAGTGTTGTAAAAAATATACATATTTCCCCTTTCTCCACAGTTGTTTGACTTCGTAGTACTTTATGTCATTTTGCTAGATTCAATTCAATTCACACACATGTGCACGCGCACGCACACACACACACACACACACACACACACACACACACACACACACACACACACATACGGTGGA
Organism: Protopterus annectens; assembly: GCF_019279795.1. Taxonomy (NCBI): domain Eukaryota; kingdom Metazoa; phylum Chordata; order Ceratodontiformes; family Protopteridae; genus Protopterus; species Protopterus annectens. Next base: position 640,447,314 of record NC_056730.1, read on the forward strand.
TGTAGTTAGTTGCTCCATGCATAAACCATTATTTTTAATTAGAATTTTCATAATGTGTGTGTGTGTGTGTGTGTGTGTGTGTGTGTGTGTGTGTGTGTGTAGATAAAATCACAATGTGGTCGCCTTAGACCCATTATTGAAGACTAATCTGCAGCAAGTTTACTTATACAATTAAACATTTATTGAGATTGTACCTAGTTTCCTTTATAGTTCTCGACTTGGACAGTGTAGCTATACAAGAAAGCTTCAGGTATAAGAATGTACTTTATCCTAAGCAGGTTGTCCAGGTTTTACATGAATTTGTCAGCAACAGCATTTGTGTGTGTGGAACAGTTTAGGGGTTGTTCAAATAGGGGCCAAGACATTTTCAACTGCTACATTTTTCGGATATGGTAGATAAATTAGGAGTCTCTGGTAGGTGTTAAATAGCTTCCTACAAATATCACAGCCTTAGTTTTCCTCCAGTTAAAGAGTAGGATAATACCATGTGTTGGTGCACTTTGCACAGGGTTGCAGTAGGGAGTGGTATACATTAGTTTGGTACCTTCTGTGTGTAGTATCAGAGGGGACTTTGTGCAGTGTAACTATGTAAGATTTACAAGTAAACATACATGGTGGCTCCTTGGAATGAACCCTGTAGGATACCTCTAGTCATCTTGGAGCTGGAGCTGGTGGTAAGACCTCCCTTAAATTTATTGTCTGCTGTGTCACACATCCAGTTCAGTGAAGTCAAAAAATTCACAGCTATAATTTAACTGTTATTACCATGGGGAGGCAGTACTGCAGCATGGCTACATTTACTTCAGGAGGTTTGGCTGTAAATAATATAGCAATAACCCACGCCTGGGTGTGGGTAATGCTGGATTTACCCACGGTTGGCATGGTTTGGTCCCGAGGGCGCCCGGACCAAACAAAGACAACCGTGGGTAAATCCAGCCTACCCACACCCAGAAGTGGTTATTGCTATATAATGACATTATTTAAGAAAAGAAATAATTACTTTTCTTAAATAATGGCATTGTATAATGCCTCTTTGCTGCCCTTCCGCAGCTGTCTGGTGTTCCGCGGCAGTTCTGATGTACTGCGCATGCCTCGCAGTACATCAGAGCTGTGGGCAAAAGCAGCGGAGAACGCAAGATCTCCGTTGCTTTACTGTCTCGCTATGTTAAATGGGTTTAACATGGCGAGACAGCTTTAAAATAAGCAACGGAGATCTCCGTTGCTTATTTTAAAGCTGTCCCGCTATGTTAAACTCATTTAACATAGTGAGACAGGTTTAAAAGCAACGGAGATCGCAAGATCTCCGTTGCTTAATGTCGCTATGTTAAAGGAGTTTAACATAGCGAGACAGCTTTAAAAAGCAACGGAGATCTCCGTTGCTTTTAAATCTGTGTCGCTATGTTAAACTCTTTTAACATAGCGAGAATGTTTATACTAACGGAAAAGTCCGGCGACGGACCTTTTTCCGTTAGTATATTGAGGGATTTACAACGGGCACACTGGTTGGGCTGGCCAATCAGCGTGCACGTTTTAGAGTAGGCATTGTATAATTATTGTTATTTAGCTACTTAAAGGGGGGCTATGATGTGATTGCTAATAATTCCAAGGGGCTCATATCCATCATATGACTAGTTTCTTAAAGTAAATAATGTTGCACTTTGCATTACAGTATATGCAGTCATCAAATGTTTAAAGCATTTAGGGAAATGAACTTAAAAGAATGGGTTATGAGGGTGCCTTGGATTATAAACATGTTGAGGCCCAATACTTACTCCACTGTGGTGCAGACCTCATGAGATACCCCTACAATTCTTAGCAATAACTGTAGTCCAACTTACAGAGAAAACTACATCTATCAGTCCAGTTATATGTTTTCTGCACACAGGTATAGCAATTACAAAAACAACACAAATGTTAACTAAAACTGGTTTATCTGTATTTGTTTTTAACCAAATGTGCATTACTGTCAGAAGCTGAAAGGCTGGAGTTTCATAGTTCTGGAACCTAAAGAGAGTTCTAAAAATAAATAAAACTATTAAACCCATAACACAATTAATAATATAGAGGATTATGATCAGGTCTGTTATTATAAGCAAGTCGTTATATGATCAAGAAACAGATGTCATGAAATTTAAGTTGAGAGCAGACTGAAATGAAGCTGAAGAGATGAATCCTGACATCCATTTTAGGACTATACAGCTAAGTGGTTATTATCAGAGAGTCCAGGCCATAACGTTTTGTAGTATTTGTAGTTTTACTATTCTCCAAGTGCTACCACTTACGTAGTGAGAAGAAAGAAAATGTGGACAGCCAAGTGGTTAACAGCTTTGAAAGCTATAACATACTTAGTGCTATCATGCGGCTTTAGTATACCCAGTATACTACAAGAGAGAGATAGAGAAACAGGAATTAAAGAAAGAAACCCTAGGAACTGAACTGATTTAAAGCTATGAACATTGTAATACACTTAATGCTGCCTCACAGAGAATGGACACTGTAAAACACTTAATGCTGCCTCACAGAGAATGGACATTGTAATACACTTAATGCTGCCTCACAGAGAATGGACATTGTAATACACTTAATGCTGCCTCACAGAGAATGGACATTGTAATACACTTAATGCTGCTTCACAGAGAAAGGACATTGTAATACACTTAATGCTGCCTCACAGAGAATGAACATTGTAATACACTTAATGCTGCCTCACAGAGAATGAACATTGTAATACACTTAATGCTGCCTCACCGAGAATGAACACTGTAATACACTTAATGCTGCTTCACAGAGAATGAACACTGTAATGCACTTAATGCTGCCTCACAGAGGATGAACATTGTAATACACTTAATGCTGCCTCACAGAGAATGGACATTGTAATACACTTAATGTTGCCTCACAGAGAATGGACACTGTAATACACTTAATGCTGCCTCACAGAGAATGAACATTGTAATACACTTAATGCTGCCTCACAGAGAATGAACATTGTAATACACTTAATGCTGCCTCACAGAGAATGGACATTGTAATACACTTAATGTTGCCTCACAGAGAATGGACACTGTAATACACTTAATGCTGCTTCACAGAGAATGAACATTGTAATACACTTAATGCTGCCTCACAGAGAATGGACATTGTAATACACTTAATGCTGCCTCACAGAGAATGAACATTGTAATACACTTAATGCTGCCTCACAGAGAATGGACATTGTAATACACTTAATGCTGCCTCACAGAGAATGAACATTGTAATACACATAATGCTGCCTCACAGAGAATGGACATTGTAATACATTTAATGCTGCCTCACAGAGAATGGGCACTGTAAAACACTTAATGCTGCCTCACAGAGAATGGACATTGTAATACACTTAATGCTGCCTCACAGGGAATGGACATTGTAATACACTTAATGCTCCCTCACAGGAATGAACATTGTAATACACTTAATGCTGCCTCACAGAGAATGGACATTGTAATACACTTAATGCTGCCTCACAGAGAATGAACACTGTAATACACTTAATGCTGCCTCACAGAGAATGGACATTGTAATACACTTAATGCTGCCTCACAGAGAATGGACATTGTAAGACACTTAATGCTGCCTCACAGAGAATGGACATTGTAATGCACTTAATGCTGCCTCACAGAGAATGGACATTGTAATACACTTAATGCTGCCTCACAGAGAATGGACACTGTAATGCACTTAATGCTGCCTCACAGAGAATGGACACTGTAATGCACTTAATGCTGCCTCACAGGAATAAACATTGTAATACACTTAATGCTGCCTCACAGGAATGAACATTGTAATGCATTTAATACTGCCTCACAGAAAATGGACATTGTAATACACTTAATGCTGCCTCACAGGAATGAACATTGTAATACACTTAATGCTGCCTCACAGAGAATGGACATTGTAATACACTTAATGTTGCCTCACAGAGAATGAACATTGTAATACACTTAATGCTGCCTCACAGAGAATGGACATTGTAATACACTTAAAGCTGCCTCACAGGAATGAACATTATAATACACTTAATGCTGCCTCACAGAAAATGAACATTGTAATACACTTAATGCTGCCTCACAGGAATGAACATTGTAATACACTTAATGCTGCCTCACAGAGAATGGACATTGTAATACACTTAATGCTGCCTCACAGAGAATGGACATTGTAATACACTTAATGCTGCCTCACAGAGAATGGACATTGTAATACACTTAATGCTGCCTCACAGAGAATGGACATTGTAATACACTTAATGCTGCCTCACAGAGAATGAACATTGTAATACACTTAATGCTGCCTCACAGAGAATGGACATTGTAATACACTTAATGCTGCCTCACAGAGAATGGACATTGTAATACACTCAATGCTGCCTCACAGAGAATGAACATTGTAATACACTTAATGCTGCCTCACCGAGAATGAACATTGTAATACACTTAATGCTGCCTCACAGAGAATGAACATTGTAATACACTTAATGTTGCCTCACCGAGAATGAACACTGTAATGCACTTAATGCTGCCTCACAGAGAATGAACATTGTAATGCACTTAATGCTGCCTCACAGAGAATGGACATTGTAATACACTTAATGCTGCCTCACAGGAATGAACATTGTAATGCACTTAATGCTGCCTCACAGGAATGAACATTGTAATACACTTAATGCTGCCTCACAGGAATGAACATTGTAATGCACATAATGCTGCCTCACAAAGAATGAACATTGTAATACACTTAATGCTGCCTCACAGGAATGAACATTGTAATACACATAATGCTGCCTCACAGAGAATGGACATTGTAATGCACTTAATGCTGCCTCACAGAGAATGGACATTGTAATACACTTAATGCTGCCTCACAGGAATGAACATTGTAATGCACTTAATGCTGCCTCACAGAGAATGGACATTGTAATACACTTAATGCTGCCTCACAGGAATGAACATTGTAATGCACTTAATGCTGCCTCACAGGAATGAACATTGTAATACACTTAATGCTGCCTCACAGGAATGAACATTGTAATGCACATAATGCTGCCTCACAAAGAATGAACATTGTAATACACTTAATGCTGCCTCACAGGAATGAACATTGTAATGCACTTAATGCTGCCTCACAGAGAATGGACATTGTAATACACTTAATGTTGCCTCACAGAGAATGGACATTGTAATGCAATTAATGCTGCCTCACAGAGAATGAACATTGTAATACACTTAATGCTGCCTCACAGAGAATGAACACTGTAATACACTTAATGCTGCCTCACAGAGAATGAACATTGTAATACACTTAATGCTGCCTCACAGAGAATGGACAAAAGTATGTCTGATTTTTGTAACAGCGTTAATAGCTGTAATAGACTTCATGCCGCCACTCTTATGCACATGGCAGGGGAAAAGTGCATTACAACTTCTAAAGCTGTTCGACTTTCCCACTGTTGGCCTGTGGTTAACATTTTATATGCTCTATCATGAGACTGAGCTAAGCAGCACTGAAAGGTGCATAACAAACTTTTTTGTTAAGCTCCCTTCTTATGTAGGAAAGATGATTAATAAAGTTGTAGTGCATGTTCTCGCACAATTACTCTCCAATATCAGGAAAAAATAATCTAGCTAAGCACTGCTCTGGCATGAGAATCGATATAAACAGCACTTAAGTGCTTAACAATTTTTTTAATATCGAGTCACATGTGAGGCACTAAGCACTGACTGTGTATGCTGACAGATGATATCGGCAGAAGTACTAGTTTTATTTCTGTCTGCTGTGTATGCCTCTCACTTATTCTGTAGTTCATCTTATATTGTTGCCCTCTCCCTCTTAAAATTGATTTTCTGGTAAATTACACTCATTCAAAAATGCCAGAAACAGAGTTTCACTTTTATTATTGTTTAGACATTCATATTGATGTAAAACCCATTGTTCTATTAACATTTACATGAATTACAGCATTATTTAAAACCCCCTTGCTGGTTTTTCATCCTTTGCCCTGTCCACAAATATAAACAAATAAGGTGATAGGAATGCTGTTACTATCTGTTTGACAGTGCTCACTAAGAGTTTTACTGGTAAAACACTTTGTACTTTTTTTCTGTAACCGGTAGTGCATGGAGCAGATAAAACGTTATGTACTACAAGAAATTCTGACTGTATCTCCAATGGTGACATTTAATGTTGTGTTCTTAACAGGGATGCCAAGATTCATCTCTCAGGCTTTGCTCTCAAGGTGAATTTCTTGGCATCTATGACATGAACACATAATTATGTGGTCACAATTGAAAACTCCATCATAACCCTTATGTAGTGCATGGAAATCTGCAATTATACTCTGAATTCAGGAAAAAACAACTATTAAACCTTTCTGATATAAGAAAAGTGCTTAAATTTTGTTAAGCACCTTTCAGCGTTGTTAAATTTTAAAGTCTTGCTAGAACCACACTAAAGAAATGAGGCGTTAAAACACATTTAAATGCTGCAAAACACTTAAAATTGCCATAATTCTTGTTTATGTGTATGGCAGTGTGAACTTCATTCAAACTTTTTACAGGATCAAAGACACATTTTTCTTCTGGGTGCTGTCCTGAGAGGCAGCATTAAATGCGCTATCATCTTTCACAGCTGTAAAACACTCTGTGCTTCTGTATTTATTTTCTATAACTAATACTACATCAGGACATTTAAAGCTCCGCATACTACAAAAAATTAAGATCAGGTTTCTGCAGAAATAAATCATTTGTTATGTGTTCACCTTTCAAGCTTTAGCTTGCTCTACTTTTAAAGTGAGTTTCTTGACATCCATGTCTCAAACACATAACGTATTGGTTATGACTGAAGACCCAGTCATAAGTCTCTGTTTTCTTCCCGAATTCAAAGCATAATCACAGTCTACATACTACAATAATAAAACATACAATGTAAGATTGGTTATGACTTGGTTACGGACAAGGAGCCAGCCTCTCCTGTTCATATCAGGCATTCTAGTAGCCATCTATCTATATTCAGTCTCTAATTGACTCCTGCGTGGAGATCTATGTTGAGCCTTTCTAGCCATGAAAGATCCAACTCTCCATGACTTCCTATTCCTTGACAGAACAAATGATTCCTTAAATGCCAAGTTAAAGGTATTAGACCGGCATCAACAGATAAATAAGAAAAACTGGTGTGATAGATTCATATTCCAACCCCCCCCTCCCCCATCTGCAGCAAACTTCCACTACATATCGAACAGAGTGACACCCTTGTCACCTTCAAGGTAAACGTAGATAATTACATGGGCAACCACAAATTATCCCCCGGTCTGTCTTGTTTTGCCAAACCTGATGAAGGGAACTTTTGAATACAGGTTAATAGTTGGGCTTGTAATGGCCTGCAGACTGACTGCTTGGCCAGCAGTCACTCTGATTCAAGGGTTGCTATTTGAACATGAAGACATGCTGACTCACATTTCTAAAACTGAGCACAACTTTTATTTCATTGTACTGTTACAGGGTTGAGCCAGTGGGACTGTTTCCCACCTGTTAAAATGATAAGTGTTGGAAAAAGTACTCTGTTGTAGTTAAATGATGTTTTTTATTTTATGAAACATACATTACTTTACTACTCATCAAAGGCACTGTTCCTTCACTACACAAAATCAAGTCAATTTCATTGTCTACAGTATTAATTCCTTCTCACTCTCCCCACTAAACATTATTCAAATTAAAAAAACAGTAAGGCACACGGAAGGATGAATGACAGGCTGCATTTCTGCAATTATGCCTTCCCCCAAAAAAAATCTACAGTTTCCATATAATGCACCAAGGCTGTGGGGGTGATGAGAAGAAGTCTGAAAGGAAACATGGTTATGCAGTGCTGACTCTTCAGGAAGACACTCAGCTCAAGTGAGGATTACAAACTGAGCATCAATAAATACATTTTCTTCAGACATTACTTTCTGGCATTATTCAATAATGATTCTATATCGCTGACAGTCCTCATGTTCTCACAGAGAAATTTATACAGCAGAGCTGCCCCAGAGCAGCTATCTGTAACAGCAGGCATGAGCAGGTCCGGAAATTTGACTTCTCTGAAAAACCTCAACTCTCACTAGTGACTGAACCAATATATGAGAAAGCAGCCTAATAAAGGAACCAAGGCAGGAACGAGGCACTGGCTGACCCCCGTTTTAAAATACAGTAGAACAAGAGCTGCACTGTCATTTTTTAAATCACTGCACCCACATATTATTTCCGTTGTTAGTACATGTCAACAACTGGTAGCTATAGAAATATTGGGATGATTATCTGTGAAAATGTGGGAAAATAAGTCTATCACAGTTCTGTGGGAAACTAATTCTCTGTGTGGTTTATTAAGTTTGGCTGACAGTTTTCAGACACCCACTATCTCCACTGATGATCACTTCTGCTATTTTTACTTAATACTCAGTGTTCTGCACAGTAAATAAATGAAATCTGTATGCAGTACCATGTAAACCTACCTGAAAAGCTGTCCTTGTCCATAGCAATCAGCTCTCTGGCTTGGTAAATGTAGCAACGCAAATGGTATCTGGTTCCATCTTCAAAAAAAGAAAGAAAGGAAAATGCAACTGTTACTATACAGCACTCTGCATGTATGTATAAATATACTTATGTGTGTATTTGTTTAATTTACATAAGCACTACTGACTGCCTAAGCACATTGATTGTACAGAACTCATCAGTCCATAACGTGCACAAAATAGAAAGAAAAGTTCCATGACTGAAATGTGACTGCTGTGCTCAAGCCTTGTAATACAATTACACAAGGTGAAAAGGAACCACATTCAATAAATGTAAAACAGGTAAAAATGTATTTATTTTTTTGCAGAGGGCAAGTTCACCCCCACCTCCTGCACCCTTCACTTCTGCTACCTACACACACACACACACACACACACACACACACACACACACACACACACACACACACACGCACACACACACATATATTATATGTGTGTTTATGTGTGTGTGTGTGTGTGTGTATACATACACACACAAGTACATTATCTCTCTCTCTCTAAATATATATATATATATATATATATATATATATATATATATATATATACATACATACATACACACACATACATACATACATACATATATGTATATAAGACCTGTGTTTCTGAAAGTACATTGCTTGAAAGGAAAGGGCAACCTGTTCTAGAAATGAGTGATATATCATGTAAGGTATCTGTTTTTGATGTGATAGTGTGAGTTTGGGTTTCTCAAACGGGTATCTGCTTTACCACTTGTTCTGTTTAGTTTCCAGAGTTCAAAGAGTGCTGGGTCATTCACAGCAGGAAAGCTAAGCAAAGAACAGCCCTCTGGAGTCTCTGTGACACTGAGTAGTGTGATAGAGCTTTTATTCTATTAGATAGCTAAGGATACTGAGACCTGGGATCTTTTTGGTGAGGAAACACTGAGGTCTCTCAAGCTGGTTTACATGCTTGGTGAGGCATACATCAAAGGGTGCATTATATTCAGTGATGGGCCTAATAATGGATGAATAAATAGGAATATAATTTCTTTGGGCCTTGAAGAGATGCCATAAAAGATATGGTGTGCAAGGTAGTAAGATTTTCTAACTAACACAGAGATGTCTTTGTCAAAGGAGAATCTGTTATCAACCTATGAACCACATCCCTGATGAATGTGTCAAATTTGTGTTGTATGTTATGGTAAGCAGCAGCAATATTAGATTTACCAAGCAAATCTTAGCTGTACTTCTTGGAGTTGAGGTTATGCCCATGATTAATAAATGCATCAAGCATTTGCTTGGTTCAGCCCTAGCTGAAGACTTTGAGTGTCAAAATTGGATTTGATAGCTGCCCCAATTTGCAATAATCAGCAAACTTGGTTAGCTATAGAACCTTGATATCAGCTTTTATGTCACAGGAATATATATCAAAGAGGAGGTTACCCTGGACAGAGGCTTAACAGATACCATTAGTGACACTTTTTTGTCTAGAGCAAATATTCCCAACATTAATGGTGTGGGTTCTGTCAGGCAGTCAGTTAACAGCCGGGTGAACTATGTATGTGCAAATGTTGAGTTGGGAAAGTTTGTGGATAACACTACCATAAGCTATAGTATCAAAGACCCTGGCAAGTTCTAGATAAGCCTGTTCATCCAATTCCATATTTGTATTATGTGAAATGTGGTGAGAAGTAATGGGGTTACAAAAAGCACAGATAATACAGGTAAACCCCCGCAGTTACTTGTTATCCTTTTCCATAGCATCAGAAACCCTTTCAAAGAACTCAGGCAGGTTAAGCATGTATGATCTACCTTTTAAAAAGCTGGACTGCAGTGTTTTCAGGGTTATAAGGTTACCTGAATCATTGTTTATTGGTTCAGCTATAATACATTCCAAAGCATTGCAAGTAATATGACTGAGACTAATAGGCCTGTAATTCCCACAGTCACTAGAAATAACCCCGTTATGCAAAGGCACCGCAACTCCAACTCTTCACTTCTTGGAGTTAAACTGAAAAGCTGATGGAGGGGTTTTGCTAACTGTGCCTTTACACTTCTCAGCAAGCATCCAGGGGATATTTGTATGACCCATAGACATAGTGTTTTTAATTTTGGGACGTGCCTATAGGACTTGGTCCAAATTAGTCTCAATAGGAGGAGTGTGAGGGGAGGGGAGCAGAGGAGGTGGTGGATGTAGTGAAGCTGGAAGAGTATTTGTTCACAAGAATATTAGCAATGCTTCATAGTTGCCTTTACTTTTTCTAGCGTTAAGTTTTAGAGACTAGCTTACCAGTTTTAAATCCTTTTTATAACAATGATGTGGACATCTTTTAATGATGGACAGGAACCTTTTTTTCTTTTTATTATAGAGTTTGTTGATGTGGTAGTGCCACCACATGGGTTTAATTCTAAACCTGCCATTATGCCCAGTTCCCATGAATTGCCACATCGATGGTAGTCCACTGAACACAGAAGGCATTATAAGATATCTGGGAACACAGGTTGACAACATCTCTTTTGACCACCACATTGCCAGTGTGGTCAGAAAGTTCATCTATGTGGTACATCTCATTACTAAGGGTTTTGCATCCAGGAAGAAAGAGGTCATTGTCTCCTGCTACTCTTCCCTCATTAGGCCAGTCATTGAGTACAATACCCCATTTGGTATGTACCTCACTAGACACCTGCAACAACTGGAGAGGCCGCAAAAGTACCTCACAAAGAGGATCCCAGGCCTTAAACATTTGTCCTATATGGACAGACTAAAAACACTCCAACTATTCTCTGTCTCATATTGCCTACTTAGAGGTGATCTCTGCTTGACTTACAAAGCCATGTCTGACTCAGCTCTGTTAGAAATGCTACATCTAAAGAAATCCAAATCCCTCTGCACTACCTCTCCAGAAACCTTAACCTCATTACCACAATCAACAGAACATGCTGGAGGGACAGGTTCATAACCCAGAGACTGCCCATGCTATGGAATAGACTTCCCATACATGCCAAGCAGAACACCTCACTGGCCCTCTTCAAGAGAAATTTTGATGAGTGGATGGGAAATAGAAAATTCACCTCGGGGATCACTCCAGTGGCTTTACTCGACAGAGGCACTAGGAACTAAGGTCGGGTGGCACGCTGCCAGGGTAATCCTATGGGCTACGCTTGTAAAGGCTCCAGGGCCATTAGCCTAGTACACACCTATGAACCTATGAACCTATATAGATATATATATATAATGTTTCCCTCATATTCATCCTGTTGACTTTTTATTTTGTCAACAGGTGTTTTATGAGTCATGAATGATTGGCAAGTACCTGATCGCTGTTATAGTGCATAAGGAATTTTGCCCTTTTTCCACTATTGAATGTCAGAGTCGGTATATATAAATTGCAGGGGTGTGGGGTGTGCAGAGAGATTTTAATCCCTGCAAAAAAGATTATTTACTTTGCATGTTCCGGGATTTTGTCCTGAGCATACAAAGTATTTTTCTTGATCTCTTAAGATCAAAAAGTTTCTGAGTTAGATCATCTTAAGCACACACGCACACACACACACACTCACACACACACACACACACACACACACACACACACACACACACACACACACACACACACACACACAAAATTCCAAGATCGCTTTATTTCATGAAAAACAGAAATCCCCACAAAACTACAGTTTTGATCTTTAAAATGCAAAACACAAAACTTCAGACTCTTCAATTGCATACTGCTCTAGTGATCACTAAGGGCAAAATCTAAGCCTGGCATCCACAGCATCCATAGCAAAAGCCTCAACAAGCAGTGCTATTACAGCACAACACTCCAGACATGAGCATGGGCATGTTTGTGTGTGTGTGTGGCACACATGTACACTCTCTGTTGTCTAATGCACACACAGACACACACACACACACACACACACACACACACACACACACACACACACACACACACACACACACACACACACACACACAAAGACAAAGCACACAAAATGCTATTCGGCAATGGCAATAAGGTCTAGGTTCATGAAGCACTATAGTGTTTAGCAAATCCCCCTTATAAGTCAGGGCTATTTATGCTAATTATCCAACAAAAATTATCTCAGTTTGTCACTTCTGCTAAGATGCAGGATGCAGAGAAATGCACGAGCACTTAGGAAAAGATGTGTGTCAGTCACCTGCAGTACAGAATGTTGCCCGCCCCTAAGGCTGAAACAGATCACTTAGTACAACTATTTTCCATGAATTCTCTCCAAACAAAGACAGTACTGACAGAATATCTAAATGTGCACCTTCTCAAGCACAGCTCATGGTAAGTAAAAGAAATATAGAATCTAAATAACAAAAAAGGAAATATAGAATCTGATAGCAGATAAAGACCACTTTGATCAACCTAGTCAGCTGGTTACACAGTGTACTGGATAAGCTGCAAAAAAGCACTTAGCCAACATTTTATCTGTTCCTTTGTTTCTTTTCTTTTTTTCTCTCTCCTAAAATAAATGTACACCACGTGTTCCTGAATTCTGTTACTGCGTTTAGCCGTGCTTTCTCTTTTGAAAGGCTGTTCTAGCTTTCCCCAACCTTTCCTGAGAAATATATTCTGTCTTTCTCAGTCATTTATCTTGTAACATCAGTTTATGGCTTCTCATTTGTTTTAAAATAAGGTGCCTGGTTGAATTGTATGGATTTCCTCAATGTTCTTAATAAGTTCTATCATGCCTCCACGAAGCCTTCTTCCTTTGTGGGTACAGATGTTATCTTCTAGACTTTCTGTAATATGACGAGTGTTCCAGGTGGGTTATGTTATACTCTGTGTGCAGCTGATACATTTTAGATATCTTTTAGTCCTGCAAACCTTTGTAGCTGCCAGCATCTCCCTTTTCATACTTAGTCATACATGCTTACCTCATCTGCTGTCCCTAATGGTACCCATCATCAGATAGGTACTACCTCTCCAGAGGAGATAAAATCTCTATATACCTCCTCCTGATGGAGATTACGCAACCATCTTCTGAGCAGGCAGCTTTAAAATGTACAGTACCTATAAACTGCAATAACATGATCTTTCAGATCTGCCTTACCTCTTATAAACTCATTTCATTCTTGTAACCTTTTTTTCCTTAAAGACTTTGCATTGCTCTACCCTGCACACTGCCACATGTGTTTGTAATTCATATTTGATTTATTTACAATACCCGGCCCATCACATCTTTTAACTAATCCATTTAAACACTGTATTTCCCCTGACTAGGCCTACATAATTCCTCTCTGGATATTTGATAGTGCATCACCTTAGAAAGATGCACCCTCCCCTGACCAACATCATATAACAAAGTCTCATGCAATTGCTTTTATTTACTTGGTTAGCTGGGTAAGTGAACTGGGTCATCGACCCATTTCAGCTATGACGGAGGCCAGAAGTTAATGCAGACAAGCATATTAGACATATACAAATAATTATAGCTTACTCAGTGAAAATATAGGACTCCATTCACAGCCTTACATATTCAGTTGTCAGTTCAAATAAATCAATAAAAGACACTAAAACCATCAAAATAAAACATTGTGCATATGCATTACTCTGAGGTTTTAATGTTTCACTTTAACAGACAATGTTACAGTTGTCAATATGTTCTGTTGCATTTGTGCTGTATGGTTAAAGGGGATATGCTGAAGGACAATGTGTCAAAGCATGGACACAGACAGAGTTGGAGTCTATATATGGTGGTGCAGGACAGTTTCAATTTGTTGGCAATACATCTTCAGTAAGGGAGAAGAACTTATGTAAACACATGAAATATTAAGGGATCTTTTTGTGGGGGGTTGATTTATAATAGATAAATGACTAGTGTTACAAGGGTAATAGGAATTAGTCAGTGATGTCTTGTGTGTGCAAATGAAAGCAATGCATGGTAGGATTAGTTAGGGGCAGTGATATAAAACTTATAGGTAATAGGTTTGGAGGAGTTATGCTGGCTCACAGATGTTTCACAGGCTCAGGTGATCACGGAATAGGGACATTCTGCAGCAGCCGACTGATCCTACTGCCGCAGAACCACAAATACCCAATGGATGGATTTCCAAGGCTCCTCAGCATCTAGATTCAGGGAGATAGCAGAGGAACAGGTTGACTCAGAGATACTTGAAGGCAGGTATTAGGGGAACAGTGAGACAAAAGGTGGTACAGTATAGATGAAATTTAAAAGAATTAACTATCCTATTAAGATGAAAAGGGTTTTGTGCAAGCTGTGGATGGAACATGAAAGTGTATCAAAGCTCCAGGAGACAAAACTGAAAATTAGAAAGGTTTGAGGTTGCACAACAGGAGTTAACTGGTTGAGGAGGTTACTAATGTTACAAGATGAGTAAGGAAAAGGCTGGTGATTCTACTGCACATGACTTTAGAGTTCTAATGTCTTTATTGCTGCTATTAAAACAAACATATTTACATTTCGTTGAAAACATATAATTTCACATTACAACCATTTATCTAATCTTGACTTTAATGGCATGCATTAGTCCTATCATTCTCAATATAATATATTTATATCTCTTCGGGGCATATTTTGTAACTACTGTAAGCATTTTTAATTTATTTTTATTTCACCCATTTTTTGACTGGGTAAGCTCACTAGGTACAACTCTCCCTTTTCAGGGGCAACCCAGGAGCACTGATGTGTTAAGCCACTTGGTCAGGGTCATACATAGGGTCACAGGTTCATAGGTCCAGAGGAGGATACTAAGCTAGCTGCCCCAGACCCTTTACAAGCCTGGGCATATTTAATCCCAAATATCCCAATTTGTCCTTTTTGGGTAGTTTGCACAACTAATTTATGAACAGAGCAGGTCTGTGATCAACACTGGCCACTCCTGTCCATGAGGGTCACGGGTGCCAGCCCAGGGTCAAATTTGTGGTCTCCCATCCAATTATCTAGGTTGCATCTGAACAGAGTCAGTGAGGAGCTCTGTTTTATGTGAACAGGGAGTCTATTCCAGAGAAGTGGCATATCCTCTGGGAGACATAGTCTCTCCAGCATGATCTGTTAATGTCGCAAGCTAAAATGATATCCCTACAGCAAGTGACTCTTGAACCATTTGACTTGCAGATGTACAGCAATTCCATTAGGTCAGGTTTGGAGACTGAGCTATAGGCCAAGCACAAGTCACCTCTCAGCAAACTATAAGATACAGAGCAGTCATAGTTTGGAGTCCCTGTATTTTCTTAGTGAGAAACCTCTGAGGTTTCTCTACCTGCTGCAGGTGCCTGATGAGGTACATGCAAAAGGGTGCATTATACTCTATTAGTGGTCTGATGAGGGTCGAGTACAGTGGATTTATAACATCCCTGGACCTGGATGCTATGCCCTTGCTTATGAGAAGGGCTACGTTCAAGGCTTTCCTTCCCGCTGTGGAAACTTGGTGGTCAAAGTTCAGATTGCTATCAACCTGAGTTCCCAAGTCTCACATTACACACTGGGTTGGAAAGTCAGGAGGGTGCATGATAATATTGTAATTTGTAAGGAATTCTGTTTTGACAAAGGGAATAATAATGAATTTTTTTAATTTAATTTTAGACCATGGCTTTGGCATCAGTAATTTGTTTGTGTTAGCCTTTCCTGTAATACATTGACATTGTTGGGGGCTCAGTGATTGCTCCCAGTTTACAATCATCAGCAAACTTAGTGAGCTAAAGGGTGTCTACTTTGGCCTGGACCTCTGAGAAACAGATGCCAAACAGTAAGGGGCTCAGCACAGACCCTTGTGGTACTCCACTGGTGACAGGTCTACTGGTGGAGGTGAAGTTACCAATTTTGACAGAGTGTGTTCTGTTGTGAGCTAAATTGGCTACCCATCTAATAACGTAAGGGTTAATCCCCATCTGGGAGAGTTTCTCACTGATGTCAGAGTGGGGAATCAAGTCAAAAGCTTTGGCAAGATCGAGATAGGCTGTGTGCACTGTCTTACCTTTGTCCATGGTTTTAGTGATATTCTCAAAGAAGTCTACAAGGTTTAATAAGCATGATCTTCTCTTAATGATGCCAAACTGGGTTGGGTCCAGTGTTTGGAAGTCACCTATGTCCTTGTTGATAAGGTCCATGATAATTCTTTCCATGGCCTTTTAGATGAGGGTGGTTAGACTTATGGGTCTTTAGTTCCCAGGGTAAGTTGATGCCCCCCCCCCCCCTCGCTTTGTGCAGGGGATTACTATTGCTGTTCTCAATTCTGCAGGAACATAGCCAGTTCTCAAGCTATGATTAAAGAGAATGCTAAGTGGGTCCACTAGGTCTTGTTTTAGATTGTTTAGTAAGCAACCTGAGATATTTTCTGGTTCCATTGAGGCTGTGTTTTTGGCCTTGGTGAGTGCAGAGATTACCTGTTCTCTAGAGATACTAGATAGAGGGCTGGTGTCAGGTATACTTTGGGATATGGTACGTGGGGAGTAGGGGGGGGGGGTGAAGTTTGTGCTGAATCTGTCAGCTTGCAGGTTGGTGATATCTTCCGGTATAGTATGAGTGATCCCATCTACAACCAGTTTCGCACATAGCTGAGCATTCCCTTTTACACTTCAGACATAGTTAAATAATCTCTTAAGATTATCCTTGGCTAGGGATGTGATTTTAGTTTCAAAATTTGCTTTACAAGACTTTACAAGATTTCTGATTTTCCTCTTTAGTCTTAGGAGGAAACTCTTCCTCTGCAGAGTGATATCCCTCTATCTTTTGGGCAACAGTTTCTTCCTGTTGTTATACAATCTGCTAATACTTGAAGTCCAACACAGTGGCTTGTTTTTATGAGAAGACCTTTTTTTGATCTGGTCAGGTACAGCAGAGTTTATACAGTCACTTAAGAGTCTGAACAAGCCATTTGCATACACTTCTGGATTGTGATCAGTGGTGTCTGCGACTGTTGGTGGTATGAAGCTTTTTATACCATCACTTAGTATGCTGTAGTTAGTTTTGGTAAAGTTTTTTATAATTTTTGTTCCTGTGAGGGTGTCACTACAAGCAGTTACTTAAAACGAAACTGATTTGTGGTCTGACCTAACTAAGGAGGGCATCACACACGGGGAAGTACAGTGACCCCCACAAGTTGGTGTGTACTATGTCCAGAACATTAGAACCCTAGTGGGGGTGCAGACTTTCTGTTCCAGAGCATCTCTGAACTGTTGATCCCAAGTACTTAAACTCATCCACCTTTACCAACTCTACTCCCTGCATCCTCACCATTCCTCTACCTTCCCTCTCATTTACACACATATATTCTGTTTTAGCCCTGCTTACCTTCATTCCTCTTCTCTCTAAAGCATATCTCCACCTCTCCAGTGTCTCATCAACCTGGTCCCTACTCTCACTACATATCACAATGTCATCTGCAAACATCATAGTCCACGGGGCATCCTGTCTGATCTCATCTGTCAACCTGTCCATCACCACTGCAAATAAGAAAGGGATCAGATCTGATCCTTGATGTAATCCCACCTCCACCTTAAACGTATCTGTCACTCCCACCGCAGTCCTCACCAATGTCACACTACCCTTGTACATATCCTGTACCACTCTTACATACTTCTCTGCCACTCCCAACTTCCTCATACACCACCACAACTCCTCTCTAGGCACCCTGTCATATGCTTTCTCTAAGTCCACAAAGACACAATGCAACTCCTTCTGTCCTTCTCTGTATTTCTCCAACAACACTCTCAGAGCAAACATTGCATCTGTAGTGCTCTTTCCTGGCATGAAACCATACTGCTGATCACTAATCATCACGTCCCTTCTTAACCTAGCTTCCACTACTCTTTCCCATAATTTCAAGCTATGACTGATCAATTTTATCCCTTTGTAGTTACTGCAACTTTGCACATTACCCTTATTCTTAAAGATAGGTACCAAAACACTTTTTCTCCACTCCTCAGGCATCCTCTGACTTTTCAAAATTTCATTAAACAATCTGGTTAAAAATTCCACTGCCATTTCTCCTAAGCACCTCCATGCTTCCACTGGTATGTCATCTGGGCCAACAGCCTTTCCATTCTTCATCCTCTTCATAGCTGTCCTTACTTCCTCCTTGCTAATCTGTTTCACTTCCTGATTCACTATCCCCACATCATCTAACCTTCTCTCTCTCTCATTCTCTTCATTCATCAGCCCTTCAAAGTACTCTTTCCATCTACTCAACACACTCTCCTCACTTGTGAGTATGTTTCCCTCACTATCCTTTATCGCCCTTACCTGCTGCACATCTTTCCCAGCTCTGTCCCTCTGTCTAGCCAATCGGTACTGATCCTTTTCTCCCTCTTTATTGTCCAATCTCTCATACAACTCTCCATATACCTTATCCTTAGCCTTCACCACCTCTCTCTTTGCCATGCACCTCATCTCCTTATACTCCTGTCTACTTTCTTAATCTCTTTGACAATCCCACTTCTTTGCCAGCCTCTTCCTCTGTATACTCTCCTGTACTTCCTCATTCCACCCACCAGGTCTCCTTGTCCTCTTTCCTCTGTCCAGATGTCACACCAAGCACCTTACTAGCAGTCTCCCTTACTAGCTCTACTGTAGTTACCCAGCTATTCGGTAACTCTTCACTGCCTCCCAGTGCCTGTCTTAACACTTCCCAGAACTCCACCTCACAATCATCCTTTTTTAACTTCCACCATTTAATCCTTGGCACTGCTTTCACAGTCCTCCTCCTCTTCTTGATCACTAATGTCATCCTACAGACCACCATTCTATGCTGCTTACTGCACTTTCCCCTGTCACCACTTTACAGTCTCCAATCTCCTTCAAACTGGCCCCCTACATAGGATATAATCCACATGTGTGCATCTTCCTCCACTCTTGTACATCACCCTATGCTCCTCCCTCTTCTTAAAATACATATTCACCACAGCCATGTCCATCCTTTTCGCAAAATCCACAATCATCTGACCTTCTGCATTCCTCTCTTTAACACCATACCTACCCATCACTTCCTCATCCCCTCTGTTCACTTCACCAACATTCCCACTGAAGTCCACTCCAATCACTAGTCTCTCACCCTTGGGTACACTCACCACCACTTCATCCAACTCACTCCAAAACTTTTCTTTCTCATCCATCGCACACCCAACTTGTGGAGCATATGCACTAACAACATTCATCATTACATCATCAATTTCAAGCTTCATAAACATCACTCTATCAGACACTCTCTTCACCTCCAAAACACTCTTGGCATACTGTTCCGTTAGGATAACCCATACCCCATTTCTTCTGCCATCCACACCATGATAGAACAATTTGAACCCACCTCCTATACACTTGGCCTTACTTCCCTTCCATCTGGTCTCTTGCACGCACAATATATCAACCTTCCTTCTCTCCATCATATCAGCTAGCTCTCTCCCTATACCAGTCATACTGCCAACATTCAAAGTTCCTACCCTCACTACTACACTCCTAACCTTTCTCCTCTCTTCCTGCCTTCGGGCATGCCTTCCTCCTCCTCTTCTCCTTCGGCCAACAGTAGCCGAATTTCTGCCAGCACCCTGTTGGCTAACAGTACTGGTAGCGGTCATTGTTAACCCGGGCCTCGACCGATCCGGTATGGAAATATGAAATGTTCTCTGCATAAGTCATTTGGCAGAGGTTTTACGCCGGATGCCCTTCCTGACGCAACCCTCCCCATTTATCCGGGCTTGGGACCGGCACAAAGAAATGTACTGGCTTGTGCATCCCCCAGTGTCTTCCTTGCAGTGTTCTATTCAAAACCCTTACTCTCCCTCACACATACTTCTATTAGTGAGGGCATGAAAATCTGCCCATATTTCACAAAGTTAATTTTGGTTTGGCCAGAAAAGTAGTATCTGGCACACTGACACATCAGTGTAAAGACAGCACACATACGAGCACGCGTGTGTGTACGTACGCACACACACACACACACACACACACAGACACACACATGCGCGCGCGCGCACACACACACACACACACACACACACACACACACACACACACACACACACACAGTCACCTCCTTTCTGTTACTTTTATCTAATTATTTAATTATTCCATGAAGTATAAATATTCAGATTTGTTAATGATTGACTATTTCCACATTTAGCTTCTTGTGCAGTTGTTCTTTTCCTGCCCTGCCCATTTTGTTTTAGTTTCATCATATCGTCACTGATAAGTTTAATATCCTAAAATTATGCTTTGTATTCTCTCAGTTAGAATGGGTATAGTTTTTTACTGTTATGCATAGAACTCAGGTAAAACTGCTATTTCAAAGTTTAAGAATGTGTGCTGTAAGAAGTTTCAAAATCATTCATCCTACACAGTGGCGGATCCAGGAATTTGCAAAGGGGGGGGGGGGGGGCAGTCTGGTTAGTTTGACTACTGGGTGAAAGCAAGAAAGTGAGACACTGGGTTTGGTGGTTGTGAAAAGATTACCTTAAGAAGCTCTGACATCATGTGTGGAAAAACATCAATTTAAATTCAGTTGCACATGATTTTACTGTGGATATGGTATTAGAAATAGGTAATTCCTGTGCAGCACGCAGCACATGTACAAACAGTACAAGTATTTTCAATGCTTGCCTGGAAAAGATGATTGGTTGCACATACCAAGTCACATCATTCTCCTTCCATGTCATATCGGGCATATGCACTGTTATAAACTTGGAAAGAAACCCTCTGAAGGTGGAAATAACCACAGTGAAATGTATGGTCTTCAAAGTCTGACCGCACCTGAACAAATATATGCTAATTCATCTGAATATTCTAGGAGAAATATACACAAAAAGTAGCAATGCACTGGTGCTGACAGAAGCGATGATTGACTGCAGGATACTCTCTAGGAAAAATATCTTTCAGTAACTCTATGTCCATACCGTAATCTTAATATTTACATTTTTCTTTGTTGCATAAAACTGCCTGTTTTGTAAATGAACCTTTTCACCCTAGGCCTCCACTGAAAAGGGACTACCACAGCCCAGTCAAACTACCAAAAAAATACAAAATAAAAAAACCGTAACACTGGGATAAGGTGATTAACTTATATCAATAGGTAGACTGCCAGGCCTCTTTAAAATGTCTATAGTCTTCCTACTTTTGTTTTTAGGATTGAAAACCCCATCTTGCACCTTAATTCTATCTTTTGAACTTCCTTTACTGGACTAATTTGCAGGACATTTGGTTTGCTACTGATGTTTTGATATTACACTGTAATATAAGGAAATTAATCTATGTATGCAATTTATCAAATTAATCGCACAAATAAGCGAGGCAGTACATAGCTGCATACAGTCAGAAAAAATCAGCCCCCAGTGGAAAATAATTCTCCTAAGGGAAATTAATTTATCTTTCTGGTCATTACCACACTCAAGACGCTAGAACAGCAAATAAACTTGTAAAAATGTGTAGAAACAGGCAACCTGATGTCCAGATAGTCAATACTAACCACAGGAAACAAAGTCCAAGTTTCTTCTTTAACGTAAAAGTATTTTATTTTTCAAAAAGACAACGTTTTCGCCGTGACCCCTGTCACAGCTTCCTCAGAAGAAGACAAGTAAAACAGCTAAACTGGTCTGTTCAAATACTCAGTTAACAGGAAGTGACAAATAATTGCACTTCCTGCACTAATTTGACTCAATAAAAATAATGAATAAAATCATGAATAATCATAAAACTCCATTGAATTATCTATAAATATTGTATGATAAAAGACAACATAAAAATGTTCTTACTAGTGCATTTACATTAACATTGTAAAAAATTATGCATTAAACCCACAAAATAATGTACATATAGGCATTACCTAAAGTAGCTCCTTAGTTTAAGAACACATGAAATGTTACAGTTCTCATTGAGGCCATCTAGCCTAAATGCATCTAAATTCAACTGCCATAAAAGTTCGACACACTCAAGAACTATCTGAAAGGTGCCTCGCCTATCGGTTAAAGGTACTTGATCAATACCCATAAAACAAAAAGAGTGGTCAGGGTTACTGCTAACATGTTTTGCTAAGGCATTCTCTAAAAGAGGTTTTTTTATGGCATAAAGGTGCTGGTATATTCTCTCTTTTAGTTTACGATTGGTTTTTCCTATGTAAAAGGAAGGGCAGGAATTACACAAAGCAATGTACACCACTGACTTTGAATCACAAGTAATCCTCTGCTTGATGTTGTATTTTTATTCCTAACTATAAAGGAATTTCCAGTTCTCATCACTTTACACATGTTGCAGCATCCACATTTAAATGAACCTCTAGGTCTTATGTGACCATAAGTGTTAGAAGTATGCTGTAAAAGTTCTTTCAAATTATTACTTCTCCTGTAAATTACATAGGGCTGACCTAACTTGTCAATCAAGTTAACGGAATTAATAACTAGTGGCCAGTTTTTAAGATAATGGCCCAAATTCCTGTTGAATTCAAGTTAAATTGGGTTATAAAACTTAAAGAAAAGTTTCTCTGCTGATTTAGTAAGGAATTTTGGTGTGCTAATTCATTATCATTAGTAGACCTACCTACATTAGATTGATCAAGTAGTGGTTTATACAACCCTTTTGTTCTTTTAGTGTCAACTTCATTTATAAGCCCTTCTAAAAGAGGGACAGGGTATCCGCGGTTTATAAACATACCTTTCAAAATTTGCACTCAGCTTTAAAATCGCTGTAAGTGCTACACATCCTGCCTGCACGTACCAGTTGTCCTTTGACAATAGATTTTTCTGCCTAGGTGGATGTAGACTAGTGTAGTGCAGGAAAGAGTTGCAGTACGTCTGTTTCCTGAAAATGCCAGACAAATAAATCTCTTCATCTACTTCTTTAGTTAGTCTCACGTCCAAGTAGTCTGTTTCTATTGTTGAAGACCTATAAGTAAATTTTAACCATTGTGTAGAATTGTTCAAATAGTCTACAAAAGTTTTGCTTCTACTTCAGTCCCTTTAAAAGGATAAATATGTCGTCAAAACCTAGTGTAATATTTTATCTTCTGCATTACAGTTTCATTAGATAGTATATAAAGGTTTTCCCAAAGGCTACAAACAGGTTAGCCACACTGGCTCCAAGGGGAGCCCATGGCTATTCCACATTTTGTAAATAGAATTTATGTTCAAAACAAAAAGTTTGATGACAGTACTATGCTCAACAGTTCTGTTACAACGTCAATCTCCACTTGTGGTGCATTTAAGTCTTTAAGAAGCAGTTGAATCCATTCAACTGCCTCATTGTGAGGATGGATGTATATAAATCAATGACATCCACAGTCAAAAGTTACACTCAAGGTCAAACTTAATACTGTTGATATCACGTAAGAAAGACCAGGAGTCTTTGCAAATAGTAGGTATTTTCTTTACATATTTTGATAGAATACTATCTATCAATTTTGAACAGGGTAGGTCATAGAAGACCTACCATCTATTAATGCCCTCATGGGAGGATTCTTTTGGTCTTTGTGTATCTTGGGTATTCCGAACATTACAGGCAACTTTGGCTGAATAATGTCAATATAGTTGTATGTCTCTAAGTCTATTTTGCCTGCTAGGAAAAGGTCACGGAAATACCCACGTGCGACCTTGAACTACATTAATCTCATTAAGGGAAGAAGTAACATAGGCATCAGATGATAACACTTGCATCATTTTTTCTGTGTATTGAAGCGTTGTCGAACACTACCAAGCCCCTCCTTTGTCAGGTTTCAAAAACCTGACAGTTAAAGAGCCCAGGTTTTTTAGCCATTCACGTTGTGCAAGTGAAATATTCATCTCATTCAAAATACTACTTGATTTTTGTGTAGAAAACAGATGTCTTATATCTAATTCACACATTTGTTCAAATAGTAATAAATTTTGTTGTGTAGGAGGGTTAAAAACGCTAGTCAGTTTCAATTTGTCATTAACATTTGTTGTTTCATTGTTAAAATATAATTTTAAATTTAACTTGTATGTAGCATTTCAGATCAATCAAAACTTTAGCTAAACTTCCATAGGTACTTGGAATAAAAGTGTATCCAAGAGCTAACAATTCAACTAAGTCAGAATCTAGTTCCAAAGATGAAAAGTTATAGATAGTAAAGTCTTTCCTTGTGTTAGTATATATAACAGGGCCTTGCAAAAAATCCTCGGACCTGTGGGAGAAACATTGTCTGTTAACGTTTCCTCCAATACACATTCCCCTTGTTTCTTCTGTTGATTCCCTAAAAACTTTATCATTAGGGAGCTCTAAAGGAACCTGCTTATTCTGGTCAGTTCTCCTGGTCCTCTTTGGTTCTTATAATTGTAGTTAACAGCAGTGGACCCTTTTAACCTATTACTTCTTCTAACTTCCTGTCTAGGTGTATTAGTAAGGTGTTCACCATTTTCACCTTCCAACGAAATTAATTCAGCATTAACAGAAGTAGAAGGCCCATTTAAACCAACAGTATTGGACCCTGCACTTGGAATGTTCAAATGGGAATATGCTTGGTTAGAAAAATAAGCTGTTCTATCCCTTACTAACTTCTTATTTTTGTTAATTTTTAATTTAAGTAACAATGCATCAATGCTAGAAAAATACGGTCGTAGTCATATTTAAACTGCAAAAAGAAGTATTAATTTTGATTTCTTCATCCAAAACATTCACTTCAGAAATAAGAGACAAGATATGCATATCATAATGTTTAACTATCACGTTTAGCAATTGTAACCCCTGTTCCTGAAACAAACATTTCAATTCTGAAAAATACACTTGGTCCAACAGTAGTCCAGAAGGAGTGAAGTTGTTCCTAAGGCCTTTTGGAACCAGTTTCTCATTTAAACATTGCCTAAAATAAGCAGCTTCCAGCTGCAGTTTTTTTAATTTAAGCAACTTAATGTCAAGTACCTTTAAGCGGTCACTAAACCAGTTGTTGTCGTTTTCTTGAACAGGAAAAGAGCTGGCAGTTGACCCAGTGTTAGCGCCTGACAAAAACGAAAACGGGTTCTCTTTATTAATCCAGTCGTTCAAGGTTCGGCGTTCCTCCACTGGCTCCGTCCTATGCTCCTCATTTAAGTTAGATGCTGGTGGTGTAATTGGATTAGCATTTCTACACAATGGTTAAAATTTACTTATAGGTTTTCAACAATAGAAACAGACTACTTGGACGTGAGACTAACTAAAGAAGTAGATGAAGAGATTTATTTGTCTGGCATTTTCAGGAAACAGACGTACTGCAACTCTTTCCTGCACTACACTAGTCTACATCCACCTAGGCAGAAAAAATCTATTGTCAAAGGACAACTGGTACGTGCAGGCAGGATGTGTAGCACTTACAGCGATTTTAAAGCTGAGTGCCAATTTTTGAAAGGTATGTTTATAAACCGCGGATACCCTGTCCCTCTTTTAGAAGGGCTTATAAATGAAGTTGACACTAAAAGAACAAAAGGGTTGTATAAACCACTACTTGATCAATCTAATGTAGGTAGGTCTACTAATGATAATGAATTAGCACACCAAAATTCCTTACTAAATCAGCAGAGAAACTTTTCTTTAAGTTTTATAACCCAATTTAACTTGAATTCAACAGGAATTTGGGCCATTATCTTAAAAAACTGGCCACTAGTTATTAATTCCGTTAACTTGATTGACAAGTTAGGTCAGCGCCCCTATGTAATTTACAGGAGAAGTAATAATTTGAAAGAACTTTTACAGCATACTTCTAACACTTATGGTCACATAAGACCTAGAGGTTCATTTAAATGTGGATGCTGCAACATGTGTAAAGTGATGAGAACTGGAAATTCCTTTATAGTTAGGAATAAAAAATACAACATCAAGCAGAGGATTACTTGTGATTCAAAGTCAGTGGTGTACATTGCTTTGTGTAATTCCTGCCCTTCCTTTTACATAGGAAAAACCAATCATAAACTAAAAGAGAGAATATACCAGCACCTTTATGCCATAAAAAAACCTCTTTTAGAGAATGCCTTAGCAAAACATGTTAGCAGTAACCCTGACCACTCTTTTGTTTTATGGGTATTGATCAAGTACCTTTAACCGATAGGGAGGCCCCTTTCAGATAGTTCTTGAGTGTGTCGAACTTTTATGGCAGTTGAATTTAGATGCATTTAGGCTAGATGGCCTCAATGAGAACTGTAACATTTCATGTGTTCTTAAACTAAGGAGCTACTTTAGGTAATGCCTATATGTACATTATTTTGTGGGTTTAATGCATAATTTTTACAATGTTAATGTAAATGCACTAGTAAGAACATTTTTATGTTGTCTTTTATCATACAATATTTATAGATAATTCAATGGAGTTTTATGATTATTCATGATTTTATTCATTATTTTTATTGAGTCAAATTAGTGCAGGAAGTGCAATTATTTGTCACTTCCTGTTAACTGAGTATTTGAACAGACCAGTTTAGCTGTTTTACTTGTCTTCTTCTGAGGAAGCTGTGACAGGGGTCAGCGCGAAAACGTTGTTCTTTTGAAAAATAAAATACTTTTACGTTAAAGAAGAAACTTGGACTTTGTTTCCTGTGGTTAGTATTGACTATCTGGACATCAGGTTGCCTGTTTCTACACATTTTTACAAGTTTGTTTGCTCATTTTGACTGTTTGTTGATTGCCATGGATTCAGGCACTCCTGCCAGTCCTGTTAGTCCTAACCTTTGTCTAACAGCTACTTTTGAAAAATCAAGTGAAACAGACTTATTCTCTTTATTGGCTTCCATCTCACAAAAATTGGAAGCTTTACATGTTCGTATGGATGTTTTAGAGCAACTTCCAACTTTTTATAGAAAAGAAAAGTCTGAAACTATTGCAAACCAGAATGTTGTTTCAGTTTCTGACTCGGAAGGGTCTGCTACGTTACTTCCTGCAGCACAACAGCTTAGAGGACTGCCTCCTCGACCAAATAAACAACAGGCAGGAAGTTCTGTTGTTCAAAATGCTACTGCTTCTACCAGTAGGGAAACGGACTTGTTTCCTTCAACTCCATGCATCTTTCGGATCCCTTCTACTAGTCATGCTGTAGGAACTAATGCTAATCCAATTACACCACCAGCATCTAACTTAAATGAGGAGCATAGGACGGAGCCAGTGGAGGAACGCCGAACCTTGAACGACTGGATTAATAAAGAGAACCTGTTTTCGTTTTGTCAGGCGCTAACACTGGGTCAACTGCCAGCTCTTTTCCTGTTCAAGAAAACGACAACAACTGGTTTAGTGACCGTTTAAAGGTACTTGACATTAAGTTGCTTAAATTAAAAAAACTGCAGCTGGAAGCTGCTTATTTTAGGCAATGTTTAAATGAGAAACTGGTTCCAAAAGGCCTTAGGAACAACTTCACTCCTTCTGGACTACTGTTGGACCAAGTGTATTTTTCAGAATTGAAATGTTTGTTTCAGGAACAGGGGTTACAATTGCTAAACGTGATAGTTAAACATTATGATATGCATATCTTGTCTCTTATTTCTGAAGTGAATGTTTTGGATGAAGAAATCAAAATTAATACTTCTTTTTGCAGTTTAAATATGACTACGACCGTATTTTTCTAGCATTGATGCATTGTTACTTAAATTAAAATTAACAAAAATAAGAAGTTAGTAAGGGATAGAACAGCTTATTTTTCTAACCAAGCATATTCCCATTTGAACATTCCAAGTGCAGGGTCCAATACTGTTGGTTTAAATGGGCCTTCTACTTCTGTTAATGCTGAATTAATTTCGTTGGAAGGTGAAAATGGTGAACACCTTACTAATACACCTAGACAGGAAGTTAGAAGAAGTAATAGGTTAAAAGGGTCCACTGCTGTTAACTACAATTATAAGAACCAAAGAGGACCAGGGAGAACTGACCAGAATAAGCAGGTTCCTTTAGAGCTCCCTAATGATAAAGTTTTTAGGGAATCAACAGAAGAAACAAGGGGAATGTGTATTGGAGGAAAGCGTTAACAGACAATGTTTCTCCCACAGGTCTGAGGGATTTTTTGCAAGGCCCTGTTATATATACTAACACAAGGAAAGACTTTACTATCTATAACTTTTCATCTTTGGAACTAGATTCTGACTTAGTTGAATTGTTAGCTCTTGGATACACTTTTATTCCAAGTACCTATGGAAGTTTAGCTAAAGTTTTGATTGATCTGAAATGCTACATACGCAAGTTAAATTTAAAATTATATTTTAACAATGAAACAACAAATGTTAATGACAAATTGAAACTGACTAGCGTTTTAACCCTCCTACACAACAAAATTTATTACTATTTGAACAAATGTGTGAATTAGATATAAGACATCTGTTTTCTACACAAAAATCAAGTAGTATTTTGAATGAGATGAATATTTCACTTGCACAACGTGAATGGCTAAAAAACCTGGGCTCTTTAACTGTCAGGTTTTTGAAACCTGACAAAGGAGGGGCTTGGTAGTGTTCGACAACGTTCAATACACAGAAAAATGATGCAAGTGTTATCATCTGATGCCTATGTTACTTCTTCCCTTAATGAGATTAATGTAGTTCAAGGTCGCACTGGGTATTTCCGTGACCTTTTCCTAGCAGGCAAAATAGACTTAGAGACATACAACTATATTGACATTATTCAGCCAAAGTTGCCTGTAATGTTCGGAATACCCAAGATACACAAAGACCAAAAGAATCCTCCCATGAGGGCATTAATAGATGGTAGGTCTTCTATGACCTACCCTGTTCAAAATTGATAGATAGTATTCTATCAAAATATGTAAAGAAAATACCTACTATTTGCAAAGACTCCTGGTCTTTCTTACGTGATATCAACAGTATTAAGTTTGACCTTGAGTGTAACTTTTTGACTGTGGATGTCATTGATTTATATACATCCATCCCTCACAATGAGGCAGTTGAATGGATTCAACTGCTTCTTAAAGACTTAAATGCACCACAAGTGGAGATTGACGTTGTAACAGAACTGTTGAGCATAGTACTGTCATCAAACTTTTTTGTTTTTGAACATAAATTCTATTTACAAAATGTGGAATAGCCATGGGCTCCCCTTGGAGCCAGTGTGGCTAACCTGTTTGTAGCCTTTGGGAAAACCTTTATATACTATCTAATGAAACTGTAATGCAGAAGATAAAATATTACACTAGGTTTTTGGACGACATATTTATCCTTTTTAAAGGGACTGAAGTAGAAGCAAAACTTTTGTAGACTATTTGAACAATTCTACACAATGGTTAAAATTTACTTATAGGTTTTCAACAATAGAAACAGACTACTTGGACGTGAGACTAACTAAAGAAGTAGATGAAGAGATTTATTTGTCTGGCATTTTCAGGAAACAGACGTACTGCAACTCTTTCCTGCACTACACTAGTCTACATCCACCTAGGCAGAAAAATCTATTGTCAAAGGACAACTGGTACGTGCAGGCAGGATGTGTAGCACTTACAGCGATTTTAAAGCTGAGTGCCAATTTTGAAAGGTATGTTTATAAACCGCGGATACCCTGTCCCTCTTTTAGAAGGGCTTATAAATGAAGTTGACACTAAAAGAACAAAAGGGTTGTATAAACCACTACTTGATCAATCTAATGTAGGTAGGTCTACTAATGATAATGAATTAGCACACCAAAATTCCTTACTAAATCAGCAGAGAAACTTTTCTTTAAGTTTTATAACCCAATTTAACTTGAATTCAACAGGAATTTGGGCCATTATCTTAAAAACTGGCCACTAGTTATTAATTCCGTTAACTTGATTGACAAGTTAGGTCAGCCCTATGTAATTTACAGGAGAAGTAATAATTTGAAAGAACTTTTACAGCATACTTCTAACACTTATGGTCACATAAGACCTAGAGGTTCATTTAAATGTGGATGCTGCAACATGTGTAAAGTGATGAGAACTGGAAATTCCTTTATAGTTAGGAATAAAAATACAACATCAAGCAGAGGATTACTTGTGATTCAAAGTCAGTGGTGTACATTGCTTTGTGTAATTCCTGCCCTTCCTTTTACATAGGAAAAACCAATCGTAAACTAAAAGAGAGAATATACCAGCACCTTTATGCCATAAAAAACCTCTTTTAGAGAATGCCTTAGCAAAACATGTTAGCAGTAACCCTGACCACTCTTTTTGTTTTATGGGTATTGATCAAGTACCTTTAACCGATAGGGAGGCCCCTTTCAGATAGTTCTTGAGTGTGTCGAACTTTTATGGCAGTTGAATTTAGATGCATTTAGGCTAGATGGCCTCAATGAGAACTGTAACATTTCATGTGTTCTTAAACTAAGGAGCTACTTTAGGTAATGCCTATATGTACATTATTTTGTGGGTTTAATGCATAATTTTTACAATGTTAATGTAAATGCACTAGTAAGAACATTTTTATGTTGTCTTTTATCATACAATATTTATAGATAATTCAATGGAGTTTTATGATTATTCATGATTTTATTCATTATTTTTATTGAGTCAAATTAGTGCAGGAAGTGCAATTATTTGTCACTTCCTGTTAACTGAGTATTTGAACAGACCAGTTTAGCTGTTTTACTTGTCTTCTTCTGAGGAAGCTGTGACAGGGTCACGCAAAACGTTGTCTTTTTGAAAAATAAAATACTTTTACGTTAAAGAAGAAACTTGGACTTTGTTTCCTGTGGTTAGTATTGACTATCTGGACATCAGGTTGCCTGTTTCTACACATTTTTACAAGTTTGTTTGCTCATTTTTGACTGTTTGTAGAACAGCAAATAAAAAAAATCAGAGTTTACAGGGACTGTAATGGGCAACTAATGGCAAGCTATAAATATTCTTCAATGATAACAGAAACGTACAACAGTTAGCTACAACAAAAATTGAATGCGTTAAAAAGTATAATAGACTGTTGACTGTTTTAATAGCTCCTTGTCACAAGAAAGACAGGGCCATAGAGCTGTCAGTCTTAAACAAACATTTTCAAAGCTAGTCACTAAAATGAATGCAGAAGCTCCTCCTACCAATGCAGTTAAACACCATATAAGGAAATAATGGATGTGCCAGTGGATTTCTCAATCAAGCGCAAGCAGTTCAATAAATGCAAAAGCTAATACAGCCTTAGTTACACGGACATGTATTAAAAGCAAATTACTTAACTTTACTATACATATGTACTACATCTCCTACTAAAAGATGCACAATCTAATCGTACACAGAACTCGTGTGAACAATCATTTATTTTCTAGCATTTACCACTAGACAACACTGCAGTTCAGTAATGCATGCAGCAGCAAAGAAAATATAGTACAACAAATTAAGATTTAGTCTGGAGAAAGGGTGTGATCGCCCACGAACTATGTTCAATGATGTAACCGACTTCTCCTTCCTCCCTATACTTTCCATGCAGTCAATAGACTAACAAATAAGGCAAGTCACCTTTAACAGACTCCAAAGCATAACACGCAAAGACTATGACAAGCTGAATAAAAACCAAGAATAGTCCAGTATTCCTGGTGGCTGTGGATTTAGTATAATTACTCTTTTGTTGACGTGTCGGACTCGAACTGCTACCTTAAGGTTAGACCCAGACATTCTGTTTCCTGGTTCTTGAGCTGTGCTGA
This sequence comes from Protopterus annectens, assembly GCF_019279795.1. Classification (NCBI taxonomy): domain Eukaryota; kingdom Metazoa; phylum Chordata; order Ceratodontiformes; family Protopteridae; genus Protopterus; species Protopterus annectens. Next base: position 640,479,399 of record NC_056730.1, read on the forward strand.
GTCACATGTCGCAAATATTTATGCAGCTCAAAGTGACAGACAAAAACTTTCCAACAATTCAAAAAAACAAGCAAAAATAAAATAAGTCCTCCTTCTCCACAATGAACAAAAGATTTCAACTGGTGCAAAATTTAAAAATACTCCATTGGAGTTAGGTTTACCATTCCCAATCCTTGGTCACACATCCCCAAAATGTTATGTTTAAAAGGGAGTTTCAGATTGAAACAATAAATCCAAAACATTTCCAGCAAAGCTGCATCCAATTTATGAGTACCACTCAACCTTTATGTCTATATTACCGGAACACCTTTACTAACTAGGGCATCAATACTTGTTAGGTTTACTTAAAGGAAAGGCCAGCGTATCTGTCACGGGTGTTTATTAGTCACACGGGACATTACCAGTTGCAAATGCAACTCACACATTTACCTCCAATACGCAAAAAGTGCCACTGAAAACAATGACACTAGCAACTCTGTTAGTTTCTGTATATATCCTTAAAGAGAGTTTTTCTAACACCGAAAGAATTTCAAACTTTTTGCAACCTGACCCCCCCCAGATTTACTAATCTGCCGTGCAGGACTAAACTAGTCCTGCATGTATGCGGCAGTTTAAGAGGAGGACGGCAGCACGCCATGCATAATAATGAAGGCATGCTGCCTGAGCTCCAAATCCTACACTGAGCATGGACGAGTGCAGGGGGCATGTCTGAGAGCAGAGCTCTCAGAATAAACACGCCCCTGCAAAGTAGAACAGAAAAAAGTGTAAATAAATGAGCAAAACCGCTCATAGGTATCCGCATATCACCACCAACAGTCCCCATGTGTTCAACAGCAACAGTACATTGAAATAAAATGAAGAAACCCTTGTATTAATTTTTTTAAAACCCTGAGTACAGCTAACCGTAGGTGCACGGGTTTGCCCATCGCTTAGCTACTGTTAAAGCAGCTGAAAAGGCTGAAGAGGATAACAAGGAATATATAGGCAAATGAAGCAGCACAGCAATAGTGGAGTGGTTAGAGCATCTGCCTAATGAACAGGCATTCTCGGTTCGATTCCCACTGCAGTACAAATCATTTTCCATGGGAAATCTGTATATGAACATATTTTTACATTGTTTTGCCGTATAACCTACATAATAGCATTTAAATGTGAACTGGAGTACTGCATGAAATGCACATGTGAAGTGTCAGTGTCATAATGAATAAGGCACTAGTAAGCAGGTCTAAGCACAAATAAGCAGCGGTAAGCTTGTCTAAGTGCGTTTGCGTGGGAGTAAGCATTACCCACACAGATTCAGCAAAGTAGAAGCTAACTGAGTGTAAGAAACTGTAACCGGAGGTTAGCAGTGCTTACCGTCACGCAAACCCGCACAAACCCACTTATAACCGCTATAAAGTGCCTTAATCACTCTGATTCCAACGGCCCATGTTCTGCCCAGCAACAAAATAAACTGCCTCTGCAACGCTCAAACTCAGGACCCTGTACACTATGGTCACAGCAATTAACCACTAAGCCATCATAGCAATACATATGCATGAGGTATCAGCAAACTAATTCTCACCACAGGAAATCAAACCAAACATGTGAATTGAATCTATGTACAGTGTGAAATAGTATATCCTGCTACATAACATAAATATGTGAACTGGAGTACTGCAGTAAGGCCAGATCTGAAGTGTAATTGCAATAAAGTGTTGAGGTTCCCAGGACCACATACAGTGTACATACACATGAATCAAGGATACAAGACACATATATAACATGTAATGAGGAAGACATCAATGCCAAAGGGCAAATACCATGCAAATCGAATATTAAGCACTGCTAAGCATTTCACAGCACTGCTACCCAGACTACTGGCAGGATACTACCAGTGGAAGAAACAGTGTCAACCTGCAAAGTCAAATCCTAAACAAACGCATGTTCATCCCTAGCAGGACGACCCCAATCATACTGCTAAAAAGAGTCCTCGGGGGAAAAAATACCAAGCCTTACAGGTAAGCAAAGAAGGATATGTATGTTCGCAGACAGAATGAGTGGGAACCCTGAGGATCCATGGGGTGAGACAACTTACATGATGGGTCCCGAGAAGTGGAGAGTGAGCAATGTGTAGTGCTTGTCTCAAGACTTTATCTTCTGTGCTCAGAGCTATCCAGACCTTGCTGTGGTAGAGGGAAGTCCTACTGCTTACCAGTGGGACTGGTAAGCATTATACTGCCTATCTAACGCTAGAGGAGTGGTTTCCAGCTCTGAAATTATAATTTTATTAGCCTTTTGGGGCTGATTTCTATCCCTTTCTACTTTCTGGCTTAAAAACGCGTGTGTTTGCACATTTTTCACATCGTGCAGCACTGCGAGGCTACAGTTAAACTATTCCAGGTGCCAGAAAGTCTGCTCTTCAAATTTTCCCTTAGAACTAGCTGGTTTCTCAGTAGTAGCACTAAACTCTGAACCCCTGTGACTAGCACTTGCTCTAGAACCTGCTGGAAAGCACTAGGAAGCCTGAAACTGATTCAAGCACTCAGCTCTCCTTGTCAATAAGGAGAAATTAATCATAGGCACTAAACAGCCTATAATTGCAAAGTACCTTGCAAAGGTAAGGAAAAACAGCTCTTAAACTTTACAAAAATCACCTAAACAGGCATGTCCAAGGGTCAGCTTCCGGTGATTTCTCCTGTCCACCTGGTGAATCTGGGCATACTGTGGCAATGCGGCAACTGCCTCATGTACACAGACAATCCTCTCTTTCTACCACCCAACACTACAACATGCGAGAGATGCACTCACACAGCCAAACTGGAAGCAAAGCTCTCTCCGGCCAAGATTGTGCTAGACAGTCAAGAGGAGAAGGTTAACACCTGCATTACACTTCAAGCAACTCATAGCCCTTCAAAACCCACACCATCAACACCCACACATAGCAACACTAAATCCACATATGCGGAGGCCATTAACATTAACCTGCCCAAGCAACAAGGACCTAAGAAGCCGAAACGCAAACACCAGTCACAACCAAAGTGACACATAGCTCACAACACCAGTGTGCCACCCAACAGCCCCTAAGGCAAGACAATGTTCCCAACACTTTAGTCATAGGTGACTCTATAGTCAGGCACACTGATGTCCCACTCACCAGGCTGAACAAGGAGAAAATTACAGTAAGCTGCCTGTCGGGTGCCAGAATCCGCCACATAAAGCATGCACTCAAGTCACTCCACAACAAGTACAAATATGACTCTGTCATTGTCCATGCTGGAGTGAATGACTTGAGACGTACCTCCCTGGACTACATGAAAAGAGACATGGAAGAGCTCTTGGATCATGTGACCCAGGCAGGTATGACCCTAGCCCTGAGTAGAATCCTCCCTTCGTCCAGAATGATACCACAGTATAAGGACAAAATGATTGACTTCAACAATTGGCTAAGCTTCTGGTGTCATTCAAAGGGGATCCAGCATTTGTCTGCCTGGGAAGACATGATCGACAAACCATGATGCTTTGCCAGGGATGATCTGCACCTGTCACCCCTGGGACTCAGGATACTGGCTAAAGCTCTTGCCACCCCTATAGTGCCTTTTTTAGGCAAGGTTCAAAGGATAAAACCACCACCGTAACAGATACAAGCATGCAAAATCTGAAAGTAATGCTACTCAATGCTAGAAGTCTAAACCTCAAAATGCACTCTCTCGAGGCACTCCTAAAAATGCAGAACAACGATATCTGTGCAGTAAATGAGACCTGGTTCAAGGCTCCAGAGAGCACCCCTGCAATACCAGGCTACAATTCTTACCACACTTTTCGGCCACAAAACCAAGACCGAAACACTAAAGGTGGAGGAGTGTCCATATTCACCAAGGATATTCACACCTCCAGGCTAGTTGCCCAACACAATGCATCTGAAATTCTCCAGGTGCAACTAACACTAGGTAAGACTGCAATCCAAATTGTAGCTTGCTACAGATCCCCACCACGCCCCAAGATTCTCACTACACCTTTCTAAACATACTGGAAAATATTAAGATACAACCAAACACCCTAATACTGGGTGATTTCAACTACCCTGCCATTAATTGGGAAAACTACTCAGGTACCAACTCATTTTCCCAACGGTTCTTGGAATTCATAAATTCCAATGCCCTGGATTAACTAATCCATTGTCCCACCAGGGGCTCCAATATCCTAGACCTAGTCATTACCAACATTGGAGATAGATGCTCCACACCAGTGGTCACCCCTTCACTGGTCAGGTCTGACTATAAGCAAATCACCTCTGACATCCACATCCCACCCCCACCCCCCAGTAAGGAAACCTCCTTAAAAAAACTTCTTCAAAGCCAACTTCATGCTACTGAAGTCAGAATCCTACACTAAGGCACTGTATGAGCACATCCACTCATGCATAAATTGTGCCATCCCAAGTAGAACCAAGATGATCTTCTCCAAAAAAAGGGAGCCAATGTGGTGGTCCCCTGCTATAAACAAACTATACAACAGAAGGAAGAAACTGTTGCAGAAAAGAGGAAAATCCCAGGATGCAAAAAACTCCCTCACCAGCCTCAGTAAGATGCTGAGATCCCTCATAAAATCCTCAAAAGCTAGTTACGAAAATAAAATTGCCAAAGATTCCAAAGACAACCACAAGGCATTCTATAGTTATGTCAAGTATCTAAATGGCAATGCTCAGATCTGCTCTGAGCTACAACAGAACGGCATTAAATATACTGATCCCAACGATATTGCCAATATCCTGGCAGATTGATTTAGTGCCAACTTCACACTCCTCTCACCCCCTAAAGGGCCCATCTCAACACCAAAAGATTGCCAAATTCCAATAATCACGGCTACACAGGTAGAAACCACACTCTCCAAAGCTAAGAATACAGCATCCATGGGACCAGATGATATCCCATGCTGTGTACTACATGAACTACAAAATAAACTGGCACCTCACCTAAGTGTCATGTTTAATGATAGCCTCACCTCAGGCTTCGAGCCCACTGAGTGGCGTACAGCTACAGTTATTCCTCTCCACAAGGGAGGATCTGCCTTGGATCCCGGGAACTACTGTCCCATCAGTCTGACAAGCCTAATCTGGAAGGGCATGGAACGCATTATCATGCAACTTATAAACAAAGACATTGGCAACCTTCAAACACTGGACCCCACCCAGTTTGGGTTTGTAAAGGGCCGATCTTGTCTCCTGAATCTTATTGACTTTGTCGAATCAGTCTCCAGAGCTGTGGACAAGGGTAAGGCGGTCCACACAGCCTATCTGGACCTCGCCAAGGCCTTCGACACCATCCCCCACTCTGGAATCATAGATAAACTTACTAAGCTGGGCATAAATCCCTACGTCACTCGATGGGTTGCCAACTGGCTTACTGACAGAACCCAGACTGTAAAAGTAGCTGACTCCAAATCCAGCACCAGACAAGTGACAAGTGGAGTACCTCAGGGTTCAGTCCTGGGACCACTCTTGTTTGGCATCTACTTCTCTGAAGTACAGGCCAACACTAAGGGACTCTGGCTAACAAAATTTGCAGATGAATGCAAACTGGGAGCCATTACTGAATCACCAAATGATGTGGATATTCTACAAAAGGGCCTTACAGAAACAGAAGCCTGGTGCCAGAGCCATGGGCTCAAGCTTAATGCCAAGAAATGTATAGTTATCCCCTTTGGAAAAAAACATGTACTCATGAATTACCACATAGGTGGCAGGACACTAACATCGAAAGTGTGATGAGAGACTTAGGGACACAAGTGGACAGTGGTCTCACTTTCGATAACCACATCACCACAACAGTCAGGAAATCCTTCTATGTGGCACACCTCATCACTAAGGGCTTTTCATCCAGAAAAAAGGAGGTCATTGTTCCACTGTACTCATCCCTCATTAGACCCATTATAGAGTATAATTCCCCGTTTGGTATGTACCTCACAAGACATCTGCAACAGCTGGAAAGGCCACAGAAATAGCTCACTAAAAGAATCACAGGCCTAAAGCAGATGCCATATGCTGGCCGTTTAAAAAACTCCAGCTATACTCTGCGGCATATCGTCTACTCAGAGGCGATCTCTGCTTACCATACAAGGCCATGTCAAACCCTGAGCTGTTGGACATGCTCCACTTAAAGAAATCCCAATCCCTCAGAGCCACACGCTCCAGGGATCTAAACCTTGTCATCACAATGAGCAAAATATGCTGGAGGGATAGGTTCATGACCCAGAGACTCCCCATACTCTGGAATAGACTGCCCATACATGTCAAACAGAGTGCCTCATTGGCCATCTTCAAATAGATTGGATGGGAGATAGGAAATTCACCCTGGGGATCATGTCAGTCACCCTGCTAAACAGGGGTCCAGAGAAGTAAATATTGTGGGAAGAAATATCCAGGGAATTGTTATGGCTAAGCTTGCATAGGCCCTAGGGCTGATAGCCTAGTACCAACCTATGAACCTATGGTGTGGTGAGATTCGGATGGAACCTGTAGGAAGGATGATTGATGTGGAGGAGAGAGGGGGTGGAGGGAATGATGGGTAAGACATTATGGGCCAAGGCGTGCTGGGGTTGTCTGGACCCGTTCTAATGGGATCGCCCCATGGATGAAAGCGTGAAAGGCTGGGGGGGGGGGACAGGAAGTTAACTGAGACATACCATTTCCTATCGCAAAGCATGTAATGAGTAATATGTATGTTGCATAAATATGTATGTATGTTGCATAACCCATGGAATAACATATATATATATATATATATATATATATATATACATATATATACATATATATATATATATATATATATATATATATATATATATATATATATGACCTGGAGTACTGCTGCCACGAAAGAACATATATATATATATATATATATATATATATATATATATATATATAACCTAGAGTACTGCAGGAAATGCACAGGTGACGTGTCAGTATCATTATGCACTCAACCTACTAATCAGGCAAGCTCATCCTACTATTCAGGCATGACCAAAGGGCAACTTCAGATGTACTCTTCAGTCCAGCTGGTGAACTTGGGTATCCTGAGGCAATGTTACAACTGCCTCATATATACAACAACTCCCTCCTCCTACCACAAAACACCAACATATGTGAGAGATGCAATTATACAGTCAAACTGGAGGCTAAGGTCTCTCCACCCAAGACTGGAACAGACAGTCATGAGGAGAAGATTAACACTTGCACCACACCTCCAGCCTCACACACACCTACTAAACCAGCACTGGCAAAGAATATACATAAATACACTAAATCATACTTCGAAGGTCTAAATACAAACCTGCAAAAGCATCAGAGAGCTCCAAAGCAGGCACACAAAAAACCTGCACCTCCCATCACAAACCAGACAACACATAAAACACAAAATCAATGTGCCGCACAATCATAGCCCTTAAGGCAAAATAACATACCTAATACACTAGTAATAGGTGACTCTATAGTCAGGCACACTGACGTCCCACTCACTAGGCTGGACAAGGAGAAGGTTACTGTTAGCTGCCTGTCGGCAGCCAGAATCCGCCACATAACACAAGCACTCAGGTCACTCCAGAACAAGTACAAACATGACTCTGTCATTGCTCATGTTGGTGTGAATGACCTGAGACGTACCTCCTTGGACTACATGAAAAGCGACATGGAAGAGCTCTCTTATCATGTAGCCCAGGCGGGTACTGAGTAGCATCCTGCCCTCATCAAGAATGATAACTCAGTATAAAGAAAAAATGATCAATTTCAACAACTGACTAAGCTTCTGGTGTCATTCAAAGGGGATCCAGTGTCTGTCAGCCTGGGACGACATGCTCGACAAGCCACATTGCTTCACAAGAGATGGCTTGCACCTGTCACCCCTAGGCTTTCGAAAACTAGCCAAGGCTCTTGCTGACACCATAGTGCCTTTTTTAGGCAAGGCTCAAAAGTCAAACACACCTCCATAAACAGCACAAATAAAAAATGAGGGTTATGCTACTCAACGCCAGTTTAAATCTCAAAATGCATGTGCTCGAAGCACTCCTCAGTATGGAGAAAGTTGACATCTGTGCAGTAACTGAAACCTGGTTCAAGGCTCCAGAGAGCACTCCAGCACTACTGGGCAACAACTCATACCACACATTTCAGCCACAGAACACGGACCGAAACACAAAAGGAGGAGGTGTATCCATATTCATCAAGGATACCTACATCTCCAGGTTAGTGGCGCAATATGATACCTCTGAGATCATCCATGTGCAACTAACATCGGGCAAATCTGCAATGCAAATTGTGGCCTGCTACAGATCACCCTCCATGACCCAGGACCACCACTCTGCCTTTCTGGAGGCACTGGAAAACATGAAGATCCTACGGAACACCCTGATATTGGGCAATTTCAATTACCCTACCATTAACTGGGAAAACTACTTGAGTACAAACTCCCAGGCTCAGCGCTTCTTGGAATTTATCAACTCAAACACCCTGGATCAGCTGGCAAACTCCCCTACCAGAGGTGAAAACATATTGGACCTGGTCATCACCAGCATGGGTGACAGGTGTTCCGCTCCGGAGGTCAACCTGTCACTGGTTACATCAGACCATAAACTAATCACTCTGGATGTCCACACCCCACCACCACCCCCAACCAAGGAAACCACAGTGAAAAACTTTTCTAAAGCAAACTTCACTTACTTAAGACAAAGGTGGAAAGTTTCACAGCCCCCACCGTAAAGGATAACGCTGCCCAAGATGCAGAATCCTTTACAAATGCACTCTATGAGCACCTATGAGGATGCATGGATCGTGCCATCACTAGCAAAACCAAGACTCACTCCCCTAAGAGAAGGAAACCAGTCTGGTGGGCTCCTGCCATAAACAGGTCATACAATAAAAGGAGGAAACTAGTTCAGAAAAAAAGCAAATCCCAAGATGGAAAGACATCCCTGATCAGTATCAGTAAGAAACTAAGGTCCCTCATAAAATCATCCAAGGCTAACTTCGAAAGAAAAATAGCCTAGGATTCGAAAGATAACCACAAAGCCTTCTTTAGCTATGTCAAGAATCTAAGTGACAACTCACAGATATGCTCTGAGCTAGTGCAAAATAGCACAAAATATATTGAACCTACTGATATTGCCAACATTCTGGCAGATAGATTCAGTGCAAACTTCACCCCCTCTCACCTCCAAAAGGGCCCACAACAATACCGGAAAAGGGTAGTGTCCTGGAAATCACAGACGCACAGGTGTAAACAGCCCTTTCAAAAGCCAAAAACACAGTATCAATGGGGCCAGATGGTGTCCCAGGATGCGTCTTGCACAAACTACAGAACGGACTAACCCCCCACCTAAACACACTGTTCAACCTCAGCTTCGCCACAGGCTATGTGCCCATAGAATGGTGCACAGCAAAGGTTATTCTGCTCCACAAAGGAGGGGTCACAACTAACCCTGGTAACTATCACCCCATAAGCCTGACTAGCCTGGTCTCCAAGGCTATGGAGCGCATCATAATGAAACTCATTAACAAAGACACTGAGAACCTCCAAACACTTGACCCAACCCAGTTCGGCTTTGTTAAGGGCAGATCATGCCTACTAAACCTGGTTGACTTCTTTGAGACAGTCACCAAGGCCATAGATGAGGGAAAGGTGGTTCACACAGCCTACCTTGACCTTGCCAAGGCGTTCGACACCATTCCTCACTCAGGAATTATAGAAAAACTCACCAGCCTGAACATAAACCCCTACATCACAAGATGGGTTGCCAACTGGCTTACAGACAGAACTCTCGCGGTAAGAATAGCAGGCTCCAGGTCCAACTCTAAACCAGTCACAAGTTGTGTCCCGCAAGGCTCGGTCCTGGGACCCCTACTGTTTGGCATATACTTCTCAGAAGTACAGGCAAACACAGGAGGACTATGACTAACCAAGTTCGCCGATGACTGGAAACTAGGAGCCATAATTGACTCTCCGTCTGACACAGACATCCTCCAAAAAACCACAGAGAAAAATACTAACTGTTCCTTATGGACCCGCAAAGCACACCAGCACTAGAATGATGAATAAAAAACTTTTAATTTACAAGCATAAAAAGTCCAGTTAAGCGCTTTCATCCAATGACTTCATCAGTTCTGACAGACATCTGGTGTCAAAGTCATGGCCTCAAGCTAAATGCCAAAAAATGCATAGTCATCCCATTTGGGAAAAACAAAACACCCACGAATTACCACATAGGTGGCATCCCCCTTAATACAGAAGAGGTAATAAGAGATCTGGGGACCCAGGCTGATAGTAATCTCTCCTTTGACAATGCAATGTTCATTGTATACATTCATTTTTGTATATGTGATTTTGTTTGTTTCCTTGGAGCTTATCTCCCTGGGCCTCTACTGAAAATGGACATATATCCAGTTAAACTAGCCCGGTCAACAAATGTAAATTAAAAATAAATAAATAAATAAAAGTAGTTAGAAAATCCTTCTATGTGGCCCATCTAATTACTAAAGGGTTCGCATCTAGAAATAAAGAGGTTATAGTGCCCCTCTACTCGTCACTCATCAGACCCATCATAGAGTACAATGCCCCACCTCAAAAGACACTTCCAACAGCTGGAAAGACCACAAAAGTATCTCACCAAGAGGATTACTGGCCTCAAACATATGTCTTATGCAGACCGATTGAAAAAACTCAGACTGCACTCAGTGGCATATCGCTTACTCATAGGTGATCTCTGCCTGACTTACAAAGCCATGTCCAACTCAGAATTGATGGGCATGCTCCACCTATAGAAATCCCAGTGACTGCGAGCCATGCATTCTAGTGAGTTAAATCTCGCCACAACAATACATAGAACATGCTGGAGGGATAGATTCCTGTCACAGAGACTCCCCATACTTTGGAACAAAATTCCTAACTACATTAGGCAAAGCCCCTCACTAACACTCTTCAAGAGAAACCTTGAGGAGTGGATGGGTAACAGAAAATACACCCCTGGGATCACTTCATTGGCTCTGCTTGACAGAGGCTCAGTTAATTAATCAATGGGGTGGCGAAAGCCGACACACTCCGGCTAGGCTTATAAATGCCTTCAGGCAGACAGCCTAGTACCTCCCTATGAACCTATTAGTTGGGTTAAGCAGCAAGAAGCAGTAGTAAGCATATGTCAGCACTAGTAAGCGAGTTTAAGGCTATACATCCCATACATCCACATGGTTTTAGATAGATATATATATATATATATATATATATATATATATATATATATGTATATATATATATATACAGCAATATGTATATATACATATATGTATACAGACATATATATATATATATATATATATATATATATATATATATATATATATATATTTATGTGTGTGTGTGTGTGCGTAGATATACACAGATATATAGCTATGATAGGAAACAGCACACAAGAATGACATATGTTCACAGGTTATGCCAATGGAAGTGAGGGGCCCAAGCAAGAAACATGTACCATGTAGCATGACCACCCCCCCAGCCAGACAGAGGAAACTTACAAACAAACTGACAAACAATGTAAATAGTCCACTGCTCCCCAGACCACAGGCAGGATACAACCGGGGGGGGAGGACACAGTGGACCCGTGAAATCTAAACTTGGAACACAGACATAAGCGTCCCTTGTGGGACACCCCAAAAATTGTCATAATATGGGAGGAAGCCAGTGCAATGACCTTTCAAGGCGGGGTGTGTACATACCCGGAATACAAGGGTGGGAAAGCCTGATGACCCATGGGTCGAGACAATGTACGAGATGGGTCCCATGAAGTGGAGAGTGGGCAGCGTGTAGTGGTGTGTTCAGACCCGACCTGCACCCAGAGTAAGGATAAGTGCTGTAGAGGAGGTGCGGGTGGGGGAACTATGGGTAGCTAGTTATGGGTCTAGGCATGCAGGTGTTGGCTGGAGTGGGTCTATACAGACAGCCCCAGGGATGTAAGCAAAAGTGTTCATTGGACAGAGGCGCCTCCCAACGAGCAGCCACACCCGCTATGAGTCTCACTGCAGCAAAGTCTAATTTAGATGGCAAAGAACAGAATAACCAGATGTAGATGTATATATGGAGAGGTATGTGTGTGTAATTCTACCCATAGCTACATGGAGATATACCTCTCCCTCTCCGTAGTACGAATGTATACATACAGAGACAGGATACATATAAATACCCACATATAGATATATACATATATACATATGCAGACACCCATACACCCATATGTCGTTAGATATCTATATATATCTATATATATATATATATATATATATATATATATATATATATATATATATATAAATATACATGTATGTATACATATACAGATATATATGTATATAGTAATGTAGATATATATATATATATATATATATATATATAAGTGTGTGTGTGTGTGTGTGTGTAAATATACACATGTATATAGATATGATACAGCAGTTACGAATTACATAGGTTCACAGGCCGTGCAAATGGAGGTGAGGCGTCCAATCAACAAACGTGTAACACGTAGCATCAACCCCCCCACCCCCAGCTAGACCGGTGAAACATACAGACACACAATAAAAGTAAACACACCACTGCTTCCTGGACTACAGGCAGGATACTACCAGTGGGAGAGACCCGCCAAGTCTAATCTTGAAACAAAGACATGTATGCCCCTTGTCGGACACCCAAAAATTCAAAAATTTTTGGACTTCCTGCCATTACACCGATGTCGAACAGCAGGCCACACATGTTCCCAGTGTACAAGGTAGGGGAAGCCTTTTCATCCATGGGGCGAGACAACATACGTGATGGGTCCTGAGAAGTGGGGAGTGGGTACAGTGTACTGGTGTGGCCAGACCCGACCTGCACCCGGAGTAAAGAAGAGTGCCGAAGAAGATGTACGGTTTGGGAACTATGGGTATAAAATTATGGGCCTAGCTGAGCAGGTGTTGGCTGGAGTGGGTCTATGTGGACCGCCTCAGGGATGTAAGCAATACTGTGCATTGGGCAGGGCTGCCCCCCAACGGATAGCCACTCCCGCTACGAGTCCCACTGCAGCACAGTCTATTGTACATGGCAAAGGACGGAATAACCAGATGTACATGTGCAACTGTAGAGGTGTGTGTGTATATATACCCATACCTACATGGAGTGAAACCTCCCACTCTCCGTAGTACAAATGTGTACATACAGAGACAGAATATAATTAAATACCCACATATAGATATATACATATGCAGACACCCATACATCCATATGTCGTTACACATATATACACAGCAATATATATATATATATATATATATATATATATATATATATACACATATATATATATATATCTATATCTATATATATGCATCCAAATACAGATGTATATATATATATCTATCTATATATATATATATATATATATATATATATATATATATATATATGTATATAGATATATATTAATATATATGTACATATGTGTGTAAACACACACATATATATATATATATATATATATAGCTAGGATATTAATTGAATTATGTATTTAAATTACATCTGTTAACCGGGTAAGTCTGTCTGAGCTTTTGGCTCATTTACAGCAGAGACCCGGAGAGAAAAGCTCCTTAGGACTAGAAAATTTATTAAATAGTAGTATATATGTATATATATATATCTATCTAGATCTATATATATATATATATATATATATATATATATATATATAGAGAGAGAGAGAGAGATATGATACACCAGTTAAGGATTACATATGTTCACAGGCCGTGCGCGTGGTGGTGAGGGGTCCAATCAACAAACGTGTAACACGTAGCATCAACCTCCCTCCACCTAGACAGGTGAAACATACAAGCACACGATACAAGTAAACACACCGCTGCTTCCCAGACCACAGGCAGGATACTACCAGTGGGAGAGCCCTGCCAAGTCTAATTTTGAAACAAAGACATCAATGTTCCTTGTAGGACACCCCAAAAATTAATGATCATCGGAGTCAGTCCCTGTAATGATTTATATAACCAGGCCGTGTACGTACACGGACCAGTAGGTTGGGCAAGCCTGATGACCCATGGGTCGAGACAACGTACGACATGGGTCCCGACATGTGGAGAGGGGCAGTGTGTAGTGGTGTGGTTAGACCCCACCTGCACCCACAGTAAGGATGAGTGCTGTAGAAGAGGGGCAGGTGGGGGAACTATGGGTATGCAATTATGGGCCTAGGCATGCAGGTGTTGGCTGGCGCAGTTGTTTTCGGACCGCCCCGGGGATGTAAGTAATATTGCGAATTGGGCAGAGCTTCTGCCCATACCTCTCAACCTCTAAGAGCAAAACCACTGGACAGAACCTAAACCGTTGGGGGGAGAAATAGGGACAGAAAGCACATATTCCACTTACAACCTTAGAAAGCTGATAGAATAATAGGTTATGCATTAGCATGACTCATCTGAAGGATGTGGAGCCTTAAACCCAAATACTTGTCTGTACTTAATGATGTCAGTTCCCAGGTATTTGCCAGACAGGTGCAGATTGTAAGGGGAACACACCAATATTATGAAGCAAGCTCTGGACAGGCTGCGGATTCTGTACAGTCGACTGGCATGCTTTCTCCTAACGGGCAGCCACTCCCATTATGGGTCCCACAGCAGCACATTCCAGATTACATGGCAAAATACAGTATAACCATATGTGTTGTTGCATAACCCACTACACAACACCTACGAACACATGGTCGCAACACCCCCACTGTAGGCATGTAAGCCGATGTTATAAGCATCTCAAGGTATTATTGTAGTCCTCACCCCCACCCACGGGTGTGAGTGTCCAACACAAACACCAAATGCAGTGCATATACACAGCTGTTGTCGTAGACAACATGGCCAGCTGTGGACCTTCCCTGCAGCCATGCTGCACATCCCTGGATAATTCCCCTATGAACATCCCCCTTTGTGCCCCATGCACACCATGTACCTTTTAGCCCCTGTACCATTTCTATTAATGTCTACGGTTACACGTAGGTGACACCCTCTTCTCCCACTATATTGCCAGTATCTGGAACCCCAACCCACATGTAGTATCACAGCCGTCCCACAGGACAGGTCTATATTAGATCAGCGAACGCTTAAACAAGCGAACGCTGATTGATCGACCTTATTTTAGCAAAAGTTAAAAATATTGAAGCAACACAAACTCAAATTTTTTCCTAGGGAAAGAATTTGGTTGTCCGTTTCTGTTGCTTTGGTATTTTCAGTGCTGTGGTGGAAAGTTACGGGTCGGATTCAGGTAAGTGTGCGATTGTGTGGATGTGAGTGTTAGGGTGGGTTAGGTGAGTTAGGGTTAGGGCTCGGGTTAGGTATGTGTGCGATTGTGTGGACGTGAGGGTTAGGGTGGGTTTAAGTGAGTTAGGGTTAGGGAGCGGGTGAGGTGAGTGTGCGATAGTGACGGACCTTAGGGTTAGGGTTTGGGTTAAGGTAAGTGGATAGTTAGTGGTGTGTGCATAGTTTAGTGTAGGGTTAGGTGTCAGATTTTAGGTGTATGTGTGGATTTCTGTTTGGTGTGTTTGTGTTGTGTGTATGTATTTTGGATCAGTGATTTTTTTCCCTAGGAAAAAAATCACTGATCTGACAGTTCGATATTGTAAGTTTTCACTTACATAAGGTCGATCAGTCAGCGTTCGCTTTTTTAAGCGTTCTCTGATCTAATATAGACCCCACAGGACACATGTAAGTAACACATGAAGGAACACCACAAGCACACCTGGAGCAGTACAGGCTCACCACCTTGCGAACCCCCCCCCCACCTCACATTCTATACCACTACATCAACTAGTGATACCGACGCCTCTTGTCTTGCCTCGCATACAAATCCCAACCTAAGACAAACCTTCACTATTGCTCCCAATCCAATTATACCTACAGGCTACTATACAGTTACAA
Source organism: Protopterus annectens (assembly GCF_019279795.1). Classification (NCBI taxonomy): domain Eukaryota; kingdom Metazoa; phylum Chordata; order Ceratodontiformes; family Protopteridae; genus Protopterus; species Protopterus annectens. Next base: position 640,495,363 of record NC_056730.1, read on the forward strand.
TGTCACCCCCACTACCTACCTACTCCTTAGCTATTCCCCTCTACTGCACCACACAGGTATGGAATAACTACACCTACCCCGAATACCTGCATGTAACCTATCCAAACCTGTAAAACAGGAATCCAACCTCACCTTAAACTGACTTTTGTCAACAGTCATACCTGACATGCAAACCTGACCTAAGCATGGATAATACTGACATTTTAACGTAAACTAAGCATGATGAATGGGGGACGTAGCTCTGTTATGTCTGTTACCCTCTATGAATGTGAACACTCCAGTATTAATTGGAATAAGTAGCTGGGGTCAATGTGGAGCTCTACACCCTGGGCCACTGCTGACAATGGACAAGCATACAGTCTGATTGTCCTGGTTGACAGATGTGAACAAAATGCACAACGTTGCTCATGTGTATGCGGCAGCAAGCGGGTGTAAACCTGTTTGGCCACCGGTATGCAAGTACCTCACTGGTGAAGCAATGTAGAGGCTAACTCAGTACAAGACGCCTCAACCAGTGGTCAGTAATGCTGTGCTTCATGCAAACCAGCGCATACCCACATACCAAATGTTCTACAGTGCCTTAGTCACTCTGTAGCCAACAGCTGTTGTTGTAGCCATTAACAAAATAATCTGCACTGCCAGGTTGCAAACCCCCGACCGGGCAAACTATAGTCGACGTGAGTTCCACTAAGCCATGGCGGATACAAATTCAGCTGCTGTGATCACAAACACATCATCCAGCACAGGCATTCAACAGTATAGAAAATGTATATAAGTGTGTAGATTAATACCAGAACACGTGTCCATTGCTCATCCACAGTATTATGAGCAGTCTATGTGCAGCACAGAACAGTGCCTGTCCAATCATACTGTGAGAACAGTAGTCCTGCATAATACTGAAGGGAATAATGATATACCGTGCACACAGTGGGGGCATGTGAGCATGCTTCATGCCCAGTATGTCACACCTGGGGCGTTGGTTCCGTGGAACCGGGAGATGAGGCTGGCCAGGTGTGTGAGCAAACCGCTGCTACACAATACTCTGGCAGGATGCTACCAGTGAGAGAAACACTGTAGACCAGCTAGGTCTACTCTTGACACAACAACAGGTCCATCCCTGGCGGGATGAACCAACAGTTGTGGGTCACATCGATGTCACCACTAGTATCGGAGGAGGATCAAGGGAAGGCTGGTACATACGTGGACTAAACAGATGAAGAGCCTGAAGACGCTTGGGTAGGGGCAGTATACTGGAGGTGTACCGAGATGTGCAGAGAGGGAAATGTGTGGAGGTGTGGTATGGCACGGCTAGCAACTGGGGAATGGATGGATGCTGTATACGTGGAGCTCGGGGGACTGGGGGAAGGGAACATGGGTATGCCATTATGGTAGATATATGCAAACGAAGGAAAACAGCAATAGTGTAGTGGCCAGAGCATCCGCCTAACGCGCACGCATTCCTGGGTTGAGTCCCACTGCAGCACATCCTATTTTCCATGTGATATTCTGATTTTAACATCGTTGTGCTGTATAACCTACTAAGTAACATTTATATTTGCACAGGAGTGCTGCCTTAAATGTACATGTGAAGTGTCATAATAAGTGTGTGTACGTGTATTTGCACGGGGGTAAGCACTGCCTACATAGATTGAGCTAAGTAGATGCTAGCTGAGTTAAGAAAATGCAACCCGAGGTTAACATTGCTTAGCTCTGCGCAAACCTGCTCACACCCGCGTACAACTGCTCAAATATCCCTAACTCACTCTGTATTCTACAGCCAGTGTTCTGCCCTGAAACAAAATATACAGCCTCTGGAAGGCCTACACACAGGACGCTGCACATCATACACTACGTGATTTACCAGTACACCATGGCAGATGTACATAACCACTCATTTCACATACATATCATCCAGCATAATCAGTCAACAGCACAGGCAATGTAGTAATAACACACCACACAACCTCTTAATGCATGAATCCTGGACATAGTGCACCATAATGTGGGTACGTATAGGGATATCTGTCATATCTTGCTCTAATACACTTAAAACGTTGCAAGTTACACAGTTATATGTAGTACAACACATATATTGATGGAGATGCTACGTCTGAAACACGTACATGTCATCAGGAATGACTGACTTCAGTCCTAAGGTCATCCATGTCAATTGCCAAGAGAATGAGGTACAGGCCACACATATAGGCCGAACATGCATGGACATGTGGACAGCTATACATCTGTAAATGTAGAGAGATAGACAGCTATAGGTATATATATATATATATATATATATATATATATATATATATATATATATATATAAATGTGTGTGTGTATGTGTGTGTGTATGTATGACTCACAAATAACCATATAACAGCAATCGTACATAGATAGATTAATATGTTCAGTGTACATATCCATATATATATATATATATATATATATATATATATATATATATATATATATGTATATATACACATATATATATACATATATATATATATATATATATATATGTATATATATATAAATATATACACATACATACACAGATACAGCTAGAGCTATATCAATGTCCAGTTCTATCCCTCTATATATGGGGGTTTAACATATATACTTATGCAGATATACATAAATATATATATATATATATATATATATATATATATATATATATATATATATATATATATATATATATATATATGTATACACAGAAAGACATGTGTATATGATTTCCACATGGGAACGGACTCCAGGCCCACTCCGTACTACATATAAGACAATGAGCACAGTTAATGGGGATGGGGGCACAAATTAGGGACACCTGGTAATTACTGCTATGTAACCCCTCCCCAACCCTAACAGATATGCTGTGCAATCCAATATCCAGCACATGCAGTACTTGACAGCAGGACCCACCACAACACAGCTACAATGCTCCAACAGTAATCCATGTCACCCGTACATGTCAGGCCAATATCTGTAACATATCATGTAGATACGCCATTGTACCGCAGGGAATGTACTTTGTTGAAGGGCTACACATTACAATGGTACAGATATCCACACACATCCACAGATTGACAATCATATGCAGATATATATATATATATATATATATATATATATATATATATAAGATATATGGGATATATGGGTACATACACATATACACAGCCAAAGGATATTAGTAGCCATACATATGTAGAAGTAGTGTGGACGTACTGTGTGCAATGTATATCCCTAGCCACAAGCCCTGTAACTGGTACCTGTGACATGTGTGGTGCGGCAACCAGCCCCACAAAGGGGATACTTACATTGCACATATACCCACTCACAATTCAAAGGACATGACACGACACACAGGTATGTATGCACAGACAACCTTTATTTGTGTACCATACAATAATGTATGCCATTACTGACAGCACATGGATGTTGATGTATACAACCAGTGATGGATGCAAGGCCCACACAAAACAGTAGATGCAGACAGTGTGGATATATAACATACTATGGTGTCCAGGCTAAGCCCTTCAATTCATACAACAGTAGACAAAGGATTTGCCTGACCGATACGTAATAGTCAGAAATATCAGATGTAGTTCAGCAGCCTCTACACCCTGTAGTGAAGCCCTAGGGGGACATTAATTACTTGTGGCAATGTCAGTGTATCCGTCACATGTATGGTCCATGACCAACAAATGTTGTGGGTGTCCATACTATGACTGGGATGATAGTAGGAATGCTAGCAGTAGTTAATGCTAGGCCATTACCTAACAACCCCTAACCGTATCACAGCAGGACAAATGCTGTCATATATGTGGAGGACAAAGGCAGGAACGCAGGGCCATACCTGCAATATTGCTGTTACACACCCTGGAACATGCTGGTGTTACAGGATGTGTTGCAACATACCCTATTTAGGAATAAGACAGCAGGGACACAAATGGATATAGCCATGTATTGCTAGCATGCAACACACACACTGCCAGTGTAATATCTGACACAGGACCTGTGTGGTGGACAGACAACACATGACAGGCACACTTTGTCCAGCTAGAGGATAGGCCCACAGTAGTGAGCTATGCAGACAGACTGCAGTCCAAGGTAAACTAGTATGCACACATACACACACACACACACACACACGCACACTGTAACACCAGTACTATGCAAAGCATTACACCACTCTACTCACAATCTGTCTATATGTCCTGATCCTCCTACATATATGTGTCTGCCCTGAGTGTGCAGGTTCTCCTGTAAGAGGTATCGCTACCTGCTGTCTGTAACATTGATGCACACACACAGGATGGATGTCCATCACACAAGGAATGTACAGGGAATACGCCCACATAATGTAGGGATTCATAGTGGGTGGTTGTCATGACAGTGGTAATTGAAAGTAGTACACATGTGTACTCAGATATATATATATGGCTATCTGGATAAGTAAATGTCCATATCGTCCCACCATATGTCCTGGACATGGAGTACAGCCCTATCCCAGCCTCTATAGTCACAATGTAGTAGTGCAAGGGGATGTCTGGTATTTATAGCTGGTATATTAATAGACATTTGCTACTGTCATTGGGACTGTTGTCACAGACACGGTGTGTGTGGAAGGTGACATCTGCTCATAACATGTGTGCCATTGGCTACTGACAGACATCCTAAGGTTATCATGGTACAGTACCTGCATATATAGCAGGCTCAACAGCCATGTCACAGCACAGGGTAGGATACACCTGTGTGACAGTGCATAACCACAACCAATGTGAACACAGCCACATATGGTACGCTAGCATAATAGTACAGTATATGGACTATCTGTCCTATACCATCCTCATATGTGCCACTCACAGAATGACCCTACATATACTGGGCTGCTACACAGTCTAGTCTGATGGCTGTCTGAGGTATGGGGCATGTGTGTGTATGGCCCTACACACATGTAAGGTAAAATAGTACCATACAGTGGGGCAGCATGTAACATCAGATAGAATGGGAGCTAGAACAATAACATCTACCACAGTCGGGAGCTAGAACAATAACATCTACCACAGTCTGTACACAGGTGATAGCACATATTAACAATACACACACTGCCGACATTCATCATCACTACACAAACCTCAGTACTGTACAAACATCCACAGAATTTCCAGGGTATGGCATTAAGTGTAACCCCTACTATACATGACATCTGTAGCACTCTGATGTATCACTGGCATGTTATCAGATATGATGACACTATTTACGGTGTACAGCACATACGCACCACTTCATGCACAACATATGTACAATGGTTGACAGAGGTGCAGCTGACAGCACATACACAGGGCCAGTATAGACATGTTGTTGTGATACCCTCATTAATCTACCATTGTAACGGGATTTGTTGCAACATATGTCCAATGAGGGATATGTAGTCAGTAACTGTCATGGCCTTCACCATCAACAGACTGCAATTCTCACACTATCTTCTGCATTCCACACACAGATGCATCATGGCTAACACATGAAACCAAAGGCACAACACTGCCCAGTCTGCAGATGACCCTGCAGATGGGGATTCCTGATGTACATGGAACTGACATGGCAGGTATTGTGACATGTATGACAGGCATATCCACACAAATACTGTTAATCCAACATTACTCCATATGCAGTATAGCAGCACTTACACTCTGTAGTCAAGTCAGGCACATCCCCCTCCTGTTTGTTGCCCTCTTTCCACAGTGTATGTTGTTAGAGGTAAATCCCCAACCCATCTGAAATGCTGTCTGCCAAACGACAGTACTAGCTCCTGCTCATGGTGACAGACAAGGGCCAACACCACCAGGATGTTCCCAGGTATTGGAGTGCGTTTCCTTGCAATTGGCTATGGGAATGTTACCACACCTGTTCCACATGCAATCGGCTAGGGAAGGGCTGCAATTCATGCAGACGCCATCAGTTGATCATGAGCATCACTTTAAATACAAATGCTGCTGCCTAAGCAATGCAGGTGTGGGCCTCCACATCCACCAGAGAGGGAGTGGGGGAGGCAGACAGAAGCAAATACATGTCAGGGAGGGGTGGGAGGGTAAAACTGATGCATGTTTGTGTCACACACGTACCAGCACAGGGTATCAAACAGCTATGTAGTGCTATCACAGTTCGATGCTGTTATTGGAAGCGCCACATGGGTTATCTGGTGGGGAGCACTCCGAACATCTGCAACAGGGATACGGTAGATATACAGTAGGTGATGTACACGTGCCTGTCTGCATGAACAGGTGCCAGCGTCAGCACAGGCACACTCACACAGGGATGCACACACATTAACACACTTGGCAGGGCCAGGAGTGCAACTCGTCACTAGTGGGATTGCCACAACACATCAATGTGTAGGGAACACATGCACCACACAAGTGATATGGAGGTCGTATGGGCAGTGAGTATGAGGGGGTGTCAGACATAAGGCGGCATGCTTCACTGTGCCCTGGGGAGAGTAGTGCATGTGGATGTGGGCATATGCATCATACAACACACACAAGAACACACAGGATGCCAGTTCAGACATGCATGGGTGCATGTCTGCAGGTTATGTAGTGGCCAACAGTGCCAGCAGGCTATACAAGGGTAGGCGATGGGTATACCTTGGCATCAGGCCACATGATAATGGTCTGCATTGTGGCACAGGCCTGTAGCTTCTGCATTTGCCCACACAGGTGGGTATTGCATCCATCATCCAGTCACCTGGGTGACTATTGTGTGTGGCCAATGCTGTGCATCACTTGCCATGTATGTGTTCCAAAGTCCATGACTTGGATGGTGTCTAGGATGTGCACACCTCCCACATGCATGTACAGTGAAATGTGGAACTGTACCTGGGGTGTCTGGCCCATGCTGTGAACACAGCTTATCATCAGATGTGCCAGTCATGCCCACGTGTGGCAGAGAGTGGTACTGGTCAGCAGATTTACCCTGCACCTACATTGATAGCATGCTAACAGCATTTCTTTATGTCAGTGTCATCTGTCCATACAGGCCATGTTGTCAGGCATGGTATGTCCGTTGTGAGTCACATGTGAAGGCACAGTGGGGTTGCTAACTGTGATTGGCAGGCCTTGATGTCACATGTATGGGTATGGCTTTGCACCCCAGCCTCTCAGCTATTTACATCTGTTATCCCTGTATGGTTGACATTGTGATATATAGTAGGGCCACCATAAATGAAATCAGCAAAACCCCTCCACATAGCCCACAACCACCTCTACATAGGATATGAGTTAGAAACACATACACACCTGTCATGTCTGGGAGTAGAACCCCTACCTAACTAGTTTACTACACTACAGTACTACGCAGTTATATTATGCGCCATGGACATTACTGAAGTACATCTTCCGCAAAGGTGTATTTCACAATTAATGACATCAGCAGGACTACCAAAGTAGGGCATTTGTAATGTACTGCAAATGAGTAGCCTATAATGCATTGCTCCATACACAGACACTGAGACACACCCAAAACATCCAGAACTGCCATGGATAGAGATGTAACACTACCACCGTTCTAAATCACACTACAGCAGTACGCAGTTACAAAAAGCACTACAGCGATTACTGGGCTATCACTTTCCCAGAGGTGTACTTCTAGGTGTATTGTACGGTGTGTGTGTAGCCTAAAAAACATTGCTCTCTACCCAGTCAGACACACACACACACACACACACACACACACACACACACACACACACACACACACACACACACACACAGTTGTCAGGTTTGGGGTTATAACACCTACCTAACTAGTTTATCACACTACAGCAGTACGCAGTTACAGAACGCGCTACGGCGATTACTGGTTTAGCACTTTCCCAGAGGTGTACTTCTAGGTGAGTGACATCAGCAGCCTTGCCAAAGTTGAATATATGTATTGTATGGAGTGTGAGTAGCCTAACAAGCATTTCATTCTACACAGTCAGAGACAAACAGGCACGCACACAAACACACACTCACACAATTGACAGGTCTGAGGTTAATACTACTACCTAACTACTCTGACACTACAGCAGCATGCAGTTATGGGACGCACCCTGCATATTACTGAGCTACAGCTCTCCCAAAGGTGTAATTCACATTGGATGACCTCAGCAGGCTTGTCATACTACTGCTATGGGGAGGGCAGTGTGTACATGGGCCATACCCCATTCATGTAGGGGTTGACATGCCACATGCGGGCACACACGGGGTCATATGTCACAGGTGCGTGTATACAGCTACTAGATGGCTACTTCCTTGTACAGTCCTGTTGCACAGCTGACACGTACACCACATAGTCTGTCATGCTGACAGTTACTGGAGGCTAGTATCCACAGTGGGTTACATCCACACCTCATGTGTTGGGAGCCCTTTGGCTGTGTGCCAGTTCGGACAGGCCCGCATGGCTCCTTGTTACGGTCACCCTCTTCCACACATCTATGCCTATGTACCTGTGGCTTATTATAGTGTGTTGTCCTTTCATATTTGTCTGTATTCCTATCCACTGTGTGTGCAAGGCAGGAGTGGTGCATACTGACATGTGTCCGCACTGAGAACTGCAACTTCCAGATATGTCTGGTCCACTGGTGTTTGCAGACATGGCCTTCATGTGTTTAGGTGTGTGAGCATGCCCAGTATGACCTCTCAGTATGTTGTTGACTAACATTGCCTTCATTCCTCTAAGTGTGTGAGTATGCCCAGTATGGCCATCTGTGTTGCATGTGTGGATCACGCCCAGGTTGTTTGTACTGCTGTGCTGACCTTTTGTTGTACACCGACAGGTAGCATGCTGTGTCTGCAGGGTATCCATCGGTCATTTGCCATTGACTGTTGCTACATTTCTGCATAGCGGAGGGGACACCTGACTGTTTCTAATGTTCTACACAGGAGTGTGGGGAGGGCACACCTGACTGTTACTCTAAGTGTACGTTGGATGGGGGGGGGGCGCACCTGACACATGTACACATTTGCTAGGACTGTACTGGTATGTCAGGTACTCCATTTCAATCTATAGTCTTACCTATCCTGCTGTCTAGGGCTTACCAGTGTAGTATAGATCCTAGCTTTGTTTACCTACATATTAGTGTCTGACTTCCTAGCCTTCACAACTTACATCCAACTGCCTGGCCTGCTGCGGTCTGTCTGTGTAGGCCTGGGGGAGGGGTTAACCATAGGGCACATTCAGAGGCCATAGTACATCATTTGTTTGTGTTAGTCTTCACCTGTCCTGCTGGTTCAGACTGTTGTTGGGTATGTGATCCTTCCTGACTGGCATGTGTGGGTCTTATGGACACCCCTGTCGCTCAGGCCATTTTCTGCAGTGGGTTTTGTCACCCTGTGTAGTACTGGCTACTATGGTGATTCCAGTATGTGTTACAGATCTCATGATGCCACTATGGGTGTCTACTCTCTGCTGTCTTGACATCCGGCAACCAAATTCCCTTGCATGTTCACATCCATACCATAGCTACAGGTAATAACACAGTCTACTCCATTTGGCAATTGGTAGGTTGATTGACTTACCTTGAGGGTGTGCTGGACTTGAGGATGATGCTGGAGGGCTGCCTATGTCGGATGAACATAGTACACTCCCTATACATGGTTGGACACAGGTAGTGTCATGTTTGGCATCCCTTTTACTATCTGTGCGAGTCAGAGAGAGGTGTCATTCCCTAGGCCCCTACTGTGTCAGTACATATGCTATGTGTTGCCTCTTTGCAAAGGCCAGAGCATACTGGGCACGCCCCTTCTGCCTACTGGGGCAGGCTCAAGTTGTTCCTCCTCCGAGTCACTATGTACCTATACAGGCCTTTGCACTGGTGGGGGGCTGTGTGGCCCAGGCCCATGCTGTTCCTGCTGCAGCTGTTTCCGCAGGATCATATTGTGTAGCATAGCACATACCATTACTATTTGAGTACATGTAGCTGGTGAATAATGCAGGGCTCCACCGGATGTGTCCAGACACCAGAACCATGACCTGAGCATCCCAAACACATGCTCTATTATATGTCTGGCCTGTGCGTGTGCATCATTATGGCGTTGTTGTTCAGGTGTGTGCGCATTTCTGATTGGTGTCATCAGCCATGTCTCTAGTGGGTACTCAGCATCACCCACTAGGTGACAATAAGGGATGTCCTCATCTGCAAATCTGTGGTACAACTGCATCAGTTGTCATATGTGTGAATCTTTATAGCTTCCAGGGCAGCAAGCACACACATTCAGTATAATGCCCTGGGCATCACATACGACTTGGCAGTTGATGGAGGGGATGCCCCTGCGGTTGATGTAGGCTCTACCCTGCTCACCGGGTGGTGCTTTGATGCATAAGTGCGTGTAGTCTATAGCACCCACTACTCCAGGGTAGTTAGCTATTTGGTGGAAGAGACGCATATTGCAAGTCAACACCTCACGTGTGTTGAGGAAATATACGTGCTCACTGGCATGTGCTGACATGGCATCCAGGAACTGGTGGAATACTCTGGATGCTGATGCCTATGAGATGCCCATGTTATCCCCAGTTGTGGTTTGGGAGGTACCTGTGGCTAGTATACCTAGGCCTACACATACCTTGGTATCCACTGGGATGGGTTCCCCTTGGCCAGTGTGGTGTGTCAAGTGTGGCCTGCACAGCTCAATGATTTGCTGTAGGAGGTCTCTGTCCACCCTATAGCACTCCACTATCTCCAGCTCATGTAGCCCCTGGTAGGTTATCCTGGGTCTGTACACTCTTCTCTGTCTCCTCACTGTGGGTTGTTTGGCAGCAATGACATCCTCACCACCCTCAGCCTCTTGTACATGTTGTTCTATGTTGCCTGCTGCAGCTCTTCTCATTTTGGAGGTTTATTTTTTAAATTTCCCCGTTTGTATACACCGGTGGTGTAGAGTGTGGAAAAAGCAGGAGGGAAGGTGTTTGCTTGGTTTATAGTGGTGTTCTGGGCTGGGCTGGTCTGCTGCCTGTGTAACTCGCTGGTTCTGATACATTTCACCTGGCAGCTCAGCTAGTTCTCCTTGATTATCTTCCCATTGCCTCCCTGTTTAGGCCTGTGTGCGCGCCACACAAACAGAGTGCTCAAATGTGCTCAGAGCTGCTTTTTCCTGGTTTAACTTCCTTTTTCTTCCTGTAAAACCCAGTGCATGGCATGCACACCCACTTACACGTTGTAAAGAGTGCTAGACAGGTTTAGACACACCCCTAGCTTAGGTGTGCTAAGCTATGAGCAATCCTGAGCCACAGGTCTCCAATCCACTTACAGTATGCCTGACACACGCCTCCATGATGTCACCTATATCCTAGTCTTGCACCCAGCTATTTACACTCTTACACTCTTGGGAACTGCCTCACACCCTGGGAAAATCTGGGATTCACTAACCTTTCCCTCATTTGCATAGGATTGCCTGTTAATGCATAGTTACATGTCCCACACTGAGCCTCCCCCCTTAGCAACCATTACTCACTGGCCAGGTTGTCTTCTGCCTGCCATTGACCTGCATGGTAGAATACTGATTTTAGTTAGAATGCTTATTTTAAGTTTATTTTATTATTTTCCCCCAATCCCGTTTGCGCGTCACTGCCCTATGCTTAAATAGGCGAGATCGGTGAAAAAAATTAAAACTTTTTTATTTTTTTTTTAAACAGTTTGCAATGCCAATGGCCTTCTACTTGGACATTGGCATGCTTCCTCAATGATATGCAACATTTATTTGGAGTTGTCATAGCTCCGTTTTGTAGACTGCAGAAATGTACTCGGTTACTAACCGAGTACATTTCTGCACACTGCACTCGTCCTGCACAGACAGCTGCCAGCTTCCTGGATAGCATATTACCCTCATTTGCATGGTTTTCACTTGCAAATAATGGTAATTTGCATACAGGAGCTCTGTCCGTGCAGGATTAGCCTAAGAGCTCACGTGCACATCCCGGGAGCTCATTCCTGGATCGCACGCCGGCCATATTGCCGAAAATAGCTCTTAAACTAATCCTGCACACTATATAGGGCTTCGTAAATCTGGGAGATCATTTATATAAATGAAAAACATTTATATAAATGAAAAACAAACATTGACACTGTTGTAGATGCAAACATTATACATCACAGGCACCACGGCAGCTGTAATTGCAAACATTATATATGCAGAGAAGGAACAATGTTTAAGAGGCAGGATTTGAATGAGCCATATAATGTTTGACAATGAATGGATAGATTAAGTGATGTTACTGCAAGATAAAATACTTTATACACAGTGGACACACACTCACACACTGCTTGTGAAGGAAAGTGTATGCGTCAAGTGCACAACTTTTACAACTGTGTTAACATTTAATTGACATTAGAATGCATGTGGTATTCATCAACACAACTGTCTCTTAAGTTAAGAGCCTTAACAATGACAAATATCAATGTTGAATTTTTTTTAAGTCTCCCTTACTTGTTTAATGCCAGTATGGAATCACTCAGTCCCAGGCGACAGCTCGTCTTCTCTTGGTCCCCATTCAACCTCCATTTCCCCCCCCCCCGCCCCCTCCCGGGAAAGTCTAAGGGGCCGACTGCAAACTAGAAACCATTGGGGAATGAGGGTAGTGTCAATGTGAGCCATCTCAAAGGTTAATTTATATTCCCTAGTAGCAGTAACAACATGGTGAGAACATAACCACCGGACTTAACTTTTGAGTTCAAGGGATGTGGGACAGCCTAGCATGCTTGTAACATTTGGGGGCATGCCTACTGTACGTGCTGGGTATTAAAATAATTTTGGAAATTAAATAGTCTCGATTTGTGAGAATGGGTCTGATTCCATTCTTCTAGCACATATGGAGTGCTATTCATTCCCAACTTCTTTGGCGCCTTGAAAATTGGTGTCAAAAGAATTTTACATTACCTCAAAGCAGATCACTCCAGTAGCAGTAGTTATAAAGTAATTTCAAATGACAATTTGTCCAGCTAGTATTTTCAAACTTGAACAAGATTGTTTGTCTTCCGACAACAGCTTACACAACAACACTGACAGCTCTCACCAACGCGTCTAAATTACAAGGGGGGATGCAGTTGGAGGAGGACCGTTATAAATGTTGTTAAAAAAAAAAATCATCTGACTGCAACCTCCAACCACATCTCCGATCAATGCATTTGGCGCGTCGGTAACAGGATTCTTCAGGAAAGATGCACCTGCACAAAAAAAAAAAAAAAAAGAAAGAAAGTTGGAAAAGTGGCCGGTGCGATTTCAAAAAAAAAAAAAAAAGAAAGTTGAAAAAGGGGCCGGCGCGTGCCCCTGTGCCCATGCCTAAATCCGCCACTGCTACACATTTTACTACACCTGAGACAAGTTACTTTAATTCAATTAATTAAACAAAAATGAATACTTGGATCTACTTGATATGGTCAACATTTCACAATGTCGAAATTCATATCGCCGAGACCATATGATCATAATTTGAAATGTCGATCACACAAGTAGAACATAAAAAAACAAAAAAAAAAAAACTTACCTTAACGCTGCTAGCAGGGGGTCTCCGCCCTCACACACCCCGGAACTTAAATATACCAACTCCGAGATCGCACTACAGTGCGGAAGTGGAAATCTTTCCATTCCGCACTGTAGGGAGATGCCAGTTCCCCATGGTCGACATTTCAAATGTCGATCATATGGTCTCGGCCATATGAATGTCGACATTGTGAAATGTCGACCATTCGAAAGGGACCCGAATACTTACATGTCGTAACATAACAAGCCTTCTCCATTGTTCCACAAGCTATATACACCCTCTCTACTCCATTTTGCCAATTCCTAATCTTAACAAAAACATTAGAAAGGCAGAAACCCCCTCATATGATATTATCCTTAGATGTTATTTCCTTATAATTAGTACTTCACCTTACTCTTGTTGTAACTCACATTTTGAGATTGTACTATCATTCCATGAGTTCATCATTTGTTTTACTCATCCAGATTACTAATCATTGCAGCAGTTATCATCTCACCATATTCCATTTATAACTCAAACTTATGTTTTCACATCACCTCCATATCAATCCATTATTTTGCTTTTGTTCATTTACCATTTTACTCTAATCTAATACTCCCACACTATATCTTTCAAAATCCATTCTACAATATATCAAATTTATTATGCAATAAAGAAGTATAAAACCTGCTCTTTATGAAACATTAACATTATATAAATATGCAATCCTATCTCTGACTTTCCCTGGATTTCCTATATGATTAAATGTCTGATAAACTTACCGCAATCATTCTTAAACTTTGAAATAAACAGCAATCTTAATAATGGAAACATAATTACTTATTGTAGCCAAACATATCAAAGTCACAACTCTTTGAAATGACATTTTAAAGTTGTTTTCTCTCCTTTTCCATAGGATGTGTGTGACACAGAGCTTGTCTATATATGTTGGATGGGCATAGTCAGGGGCAATGCCCCACACATTGCCCCAATACATTCATAGCAAAATTACTGTTTATTAGAAGAAAAGCAACTATTATCTTTTCAATTATTTGTGAAAGCAATTAGTTCAGTTGTGATAATTTGTTGGGAAGCCCTTAATAACATCAATTTCAAATACCCTTAGTACAACAAATAACAGAGAAAGTATGTATTAACTCCATTCAGTAACCTGTTAAAAGAAAGCATGGGTAAACTATTTCCTTAGTAAACAGCAAGAAATACAAATTACTTGTGGAAAATCTCCTAGCATATTTTACTTCAAATTAGTTTTACTAAAGCAATTATAAACCTTTACATTCTAATTTCACTCAAAGTTTATATTTCTATATGGTTAACCCGTAGGATATAATGTACTGTTCAACTATCCTATCTGAATCCAAGCTTAAGGAAAATATGTAGTACTTTGATGATTCAGAATGACATGATTTGTAAAATGTTTTCAGTTTTACTAATGGATAGATGTTTAATAACTTAATTACATAAGTAGATACTATCTTTATATTGCAAAACACACCATCAGTGTGTATAAAAACACCCATTTATTCAAAGTAGTGGTCTAACTTAGCCTTTCACATCAGTTCATTGGGTAAACATTTCACAACTTCATTTTTAACAGACATACCCATGTTACTATTCAACATGTTTTCAAGTAAAACCTTCTGTCTCTCCAGCCATCTCATTCTATAATCATAAACATAAACCAACATTTCTTTTCACTCAAGACAGATCTTTCCTCCTGCATCTCTTGATGTAACTATTTCTTTATACTTTTGTTTCACCTGACTTTGGATAGTGTCAAAAGACAGTTCTTTTATCTGCCTAATCACTGGACTGTCAAAAGTTGGCAATTTTCCATCCTACAACAGCTTAAAATAGCAGGCAATGGCAATGTATATTTCAAGTTTCGTTGACCTGCAATTCTTTATCACATGCACAAACTGTAATCAAATTTTCAATGTCATTTCAGAGTAATCGAGTAATCGTGTTCAACAAATATAGGTCTTCCAGCTACAGATCATTTTCTACCTGTGTCCTACACCTTGTTCAATATCTGTTCCTTTTCAGAGCTTGTCAAATATTACACTGATATCAGTCTAGGTTCCCTACAATGGAGCTCCCAGTATGGCACAGATAAGTATTTTACCAGTGCTATGCCCAGAGAATCTTTTGTGACTTCAGACTACTCCACCATCTTTTTTCATGCATTCAATTTGATTATTCCCTTCCTCACCTTCTAAAAGACCAGATTGCTGAATTTCTGCTTCTTGCATTATGCTGCATCCTAATCAGATATTGCTCAATCAATTCAATTTGCATTACTGCTTCAAATGCCATGCCCTGAATGTCAAACATTTCCTTAACTGAATCCATGACTTCCTACTAATCCTGCAAAAACTCTATTTCATCCATTCTAATCATGGCCATTAACTTTATATGCACTTCAAACAGTCCTGGCAGTATCTGCAGCTCAGTCTGTGTAGCTTCAATACTATGTGTGACCTCTGCATATTTAGTTCCAGTACTTTTTTGGTTTTCTAGTCAATGATCACAAAACATCACGGCCACCTTTCGAAAAATCTTGATTAACTCATCCTACATAATTCTTCATTTCCGTCATATACTACGCTTCTTCCATCAAATGGTCAACAGATGATACTCTCACTGTACAAAAGGCAAGCAACTACACTGCATGCACTACTGTTATTTCATTGTTTAACAGTGTCAGCATTTAGAACATTTGGAGTGACTCAATGAGTCAACTGACTACATTAAGCAGGACCATAGAGAAGGTTAAGATTTAGACATTTGGAGTGACTCAAGGGGTCAACTGACTACATCAAGCAGGATCATAGAGAAGGTTAAGATTTACACATTTGGAGTGACTCAAGGAGTCAACTGACTACATCAAGCAGGACCATAGATAAGGCTGAGATTTAAGGTTCTTATGAATACTGGAAAGCAGCAGCAAATGGATAGTGACATCATGTAAAATGGAGGACAATCAGTTATTCTTGTCCAATTTATTGGGTAAACTCTGACAATGCAGGATGCAAAGAGAATTCTTTAATGTGGTATATTGTCTTATACAAGTGAGAGATACAAGTATCAAAGTGGCTCATTCTGTTGTCATTATGCCTTAACAATTAGACGTTATGATGCTAGAAAATTTCATTGCGAATGTCAAAAGAAATTGACAGGAATGGATACAGAAAAGGTAGCTAATATGCGGATAGAGAAGTGACTAAAAAAAAAGAGAATTTACCTTCTTCAGATGGGTAGTGGCAAACACGCCAGTTGGATAATCTTAGAAGATTTGAACACAGCTAGGGTGGCAAACAGAGAGCAAATAAATAAGCAAAACCTATCTGACCATGCATTAGACAGAATGGCATGAAGACTGGGTATACAGGATGAGATGGAGGTGAAACTACTGGAAATGAAAAAGGGGGAGTAGCAGCTGATTAAAAGGATGCCGGAAGAGGAAGTCCTAGTAAACCTATAATATGAAGAAATGATCTGCAGTGGCATGGTGGAATGAGGTAAAGACATCTTGGACAGGCCAATTACTGAGATAAACAGGAGTTTATAATAGAGCTAAAAAGAGGGCTAGGTAAAAACTGAAAAAGAATTAAAGGAGCTTTAGAAGGTGGTGGTGGAGAGAATGAGATTATAAAAAAAAGAAATGCTAATGATACTAAAGAGTTAAAAACAAGAAGTGGGAGACGGAGGTAAGATGACAATGGAGCAAAGCTGCAACAGTCTCAGCAGTGGGGAAAAAGGAGCTGGAAATAAACCTAATGGCATGGAGACTCAAAATCGAATAGCAAAAACATAGATCAAGGCATTACAGAGTGAGGGAAGAGTAAGGTCATGACAAGAGTGGATATAACAAAGGTTTTGACTAACTTCCGTAAAACAAAAACTGTTTGAGAAAGGAAATTCTGAATGTTGCGCGATCTGAAGACTGGGAGGAATCAGTGCTAGGGAAGGCTGAGGTAACAAGTTAAATTATTCTATTAAGAAAGAGGAATCAGTATGTGCAATTACACTAATGAAGGGGGAGATCACAATGGGGGATGAATGTTTTTCTGGCTTGTTTTACAAAAATGGATGGTTAAAGTTAATAGAAAATATAAAACAGAAGTGTAATGCTAGTCTAACTGAGGGAGCCTTGTTTCCATCTGTAGTCACAGCAACTGTTATTCTGTTGTCTAAAGGGAAGGATAGCTCAGAGTATCCAGTGAATTGTCACTTAACTTTCTCTGTAATGCAGATATAAAGTTATGTGTAAGAAAGCAAGCTGCTTAATTATAAAAAATGTTACCATTACAAATGTGTGTGTGTGTGTGTGTGTGTGTGTGTGTGTGTGTGTGTGTGTGTGTGTGTGTGTGTGTGTGTGTGTGTGTGTGTGTGTGTGTGTATGTGTTTCAGAAAAATACTGACAAAAACATAACAATATCAGAAAACCATATAACCATGTCAGGTGTCATGGTATCCAGTCCAACATATAAATCCCCTTTCAACCACTTTTAAAGTAAAAAAGACAAAGGGGGCAAGTTTGGGAACTCCTTTTATCCATATTCCACTCATTTGCCACAAGACACAACTCAACCCCGCCTTCATACTATAACTTATTTTCATTGTTAAATATCTGATACAAAAACACCATTGTGAGTAGTCATACATATATGTCATACAAGCAGTTTATGCAACTTAAGTTTTGTTTCATTCAAACTTACATTTGTTGATATTATAAACAATTATAAATACATACATATCCACCATGCTTAGGTAAATATTCTGGGTTATACAGAATACAGTACCTAATTTTTCTCTCAGCCCATCATAACATTATTTAAACTATATATCAGCAAAGGAATTAATCTGCTTTACTTCTTTATTTAAGTATTACATAAGAATGCTGAAATATGCACTGCTTGCATAAAAATTGACTAACATCCTGACCATTCATTCTCATTGGCTCTTTGTATGTGTTTTTTTTTTTTCATGATTTTTGCTTCTGTTTCAGTGAATTGACTTTGCCACTTTATATTTTTCTACACTTTGAATGTAGCTTATTAAAAACAAACACAAAATTCTAACTCATCTTAGTAAATCATGATCAATTATCTGACCTCATGAATATAAGACCAACTTCCAAAACCCTGTCTCATCTCAGTTCGGAAAAGGCATTCTAGTCACCTGATGTATGGTTTCAGTTGCCATGTCCAACATTTTCCCTATACCTGGCCAATCCCACATCACATGCTTACAATCTCCATCTGTAGCATGACAATGCCATGCTCAGGAGGTAGCCTATCTTCTCTTAAATAATCTAAGGAGTGAATGTTGCCACATATGTGTATCCTTTATATTTCAAGTACAAATAATCCAGAGATGACAAGAACAATTACATGTTGCCCCTACCTATGAGGGATATGCATTCTAATCCAGGGGTGAATTTGCAATTACTCATCCATTCATCCAGATTGTGTCTGAATACTGTTAAGAGAAGTACTTTGCTTTAGGTGGACAGGAAGATGATTCTAAGAAGTGGGACACTCTGTGATACATGTCTATCCCCCCAAAATGTTCTATTTATGTTGCAAAAGAGATTGAGATCTCTTGGACTTACATTTATTCCCCCCATTGGACTTGTGAATGTGCCGTAGGTCTGACAGGATAGGCTCTGCTGAAGCTCTGTATGTACGGCAGAAATCAACCCTCAATAGGCTGTATGACACTGAGATGAGGAACAAGGCTTTGAAACAGTCCACATATGATTTGGGCAAGAAAGTACTGTGGGCATTCAATTTGTGTCAGATGTTTGCACAGGTTCTTACAGAATGGGTATTATATAATCACAGCCAGATGAGTTCAGAATACAATGTAATGATCACAACTATGGACCCAGACATCTTCCCCTTAGTAATACGTTGTGAAATGAAAATGTATTTCTTACAATTACAGATACACTGTGAACAAAGGGTAGTTTTTTGTTTACTTAGGTCCCCAGGTCCTTAACTACTGGATTAATTTTCAGGAGTGTGTGGACAATTTGATGGTTAAAGGGGACTTCTTACTTGCCTGTGGAAGTATTGTTTCATACATTTCTAGTCATTTAGGTTTAGTACATGGATTTGACTCCAGCTGTTGATTTGGAAAAGGCGCTCTTGAAGGATCTTGGTGTCCTCTGGGAAGTTTAGGATGGCACCAACTGTAGAATCATCTGAAAACTTGTTCAGTTGTAAACCCTTAACAGTAGCTTTGCCCTCCAAGACATAAATCCCAAAGAGGAGTGGCCCAGGGATGGAATCCCAAGGTACACCACTAGTAACAGGCCTTTTGGAAGAGGTACAGCAGCCCACACTAATTTCCTGGGTTCTACTTGTGAGACAGTTTGCTATCCAACAAGTTGCATAACAATTAACATTTAGCTGCAATAGTTTACCTACAATATCTAAGTGTGGGATGGTACTGAATGCCTTTGTGAGTGCTGGATACAGGATGTTTACTGATTTGTCTTCATGTCCTCCCCGCGGTTGGGTAGTGTTCGAAGGACATGCTGCATAAATGGGCATGCCTTCGTTGAAGGTTGGGCGTCGAGCTGGCACCTCGGCGTTTCATAAAAATCTATTGCCAATCATTAGCGGTCTGGAGTTCTGCTGTGGTGACCCCTTACTGGGAAAAGCCGAAAGACAAACAAACAAACAAACAAACTGATTTGTCTTCATCCATTGCTTCAGTCACCTTCTCAAACAAGTTAATCAGGTTAAGTAGGCATGATCTGCCCTTGAAAAATACAAACTTCTGTGGTCAAGAGTTTGTAGGTTAGCCATTTCCACATTTACTAATCCATAATGATACTTTTGATAGCCTTAGAAATGAGACTTATGGGTCTATAATTTGCTGGGTCCACTGGCACCTACCTTTGTGCATGGAGATGAGAGCTGCTGCCCTATTTTTATCCTGCACAAAGCCTGATTGCAGGGTGACACTGAATAGCCTTTGTAGGGGGTCTGACAAGCCCTGTTCCAGACTGGCTAGTAAGCAGTGTGTTATGTTATCTAGCCACATAGAAGCAGTGTTCCAGGTAGGTTTTGTGAAGGGCGGGTCATTGATGGACCTAATTTTGTACAAAGGGATACAGATAAATGATTGGGGGTGCACAAGTGGTTCTTTTCATCATCCAAAATGTTTTCATACCACTGAGTGGGGTTTTATGTTTACAACCCTAGAACACATTTTGGAAAGGGGCCCTTTAAAATGGGATTTCGCTATGTTCCTATTGCCTTGAATTAGGACTGCAGCTAAAGGGGGGCGGGCAATGGAGCCAGTCCCAGTAGGGAAGGGGTTAAGGGGTAGTGCTCTTTATCACATAGTCTGTTTTCTTGGGCATGATGAGGCTAGTTCAAAAACTCAGGTGAGGAAACTGGGGAAGAGAAGTATCCTCAATCTCCTTGCTGATGACTGTAAACTACTACTTATAGATGTATAGGGAAGTGCTGCCTGCGCCTTGGAAAACATTCCAATCATTTAGTGGGACATCAAGGTTAATGATTCATTTAAATAACTCTTTGACGGCAAAGTTAGGGCAAGGTGCAATGATGAATTTCGGACTATCTTTTAAGTAATTGTTGAGGAATACCTAGGGTTAAAGGGAAACTATAACTAAGGAGCTGAAGTCATCTATCTGAAAGGGTAAATCATTTACTGGATAGGTGGAGTTCAGTAGTCACATTAGGAGGCTGTACAGAGGTGATTAAAGTAATGGCAGTATCACTGGAAAATATTTGGCGAAGGATATGCAGTTGTAGACAATAGAAAAGATACACGACAGATTTGTCTGGTAGTAGGGGAAACGTCTAGTTTGAGAGTGGAGAGGTAGATTGATGTCTGGGGGAATGTCAGTCTCAGTAAGATATGCAGCAGCAGCAATTAATATGGCTCCAAAGCAGAGAGGTTGGAAATGTGAAGCTAAACTAGGTAAACTGGGAGACCGAGATAAAGGAGCTGTTAAGGTGGGTTCTCCTAAGATGTTTGTTCATTTACAAGGAGGCTAATTAGCTAAATGGCTTGGAAGGACTTTTGCGTTTGAGGGTTGATAAACCTCAGAGGAACTGTACTTAAGGAGTTAAGGTAGTCACAAAGAGAGCTGTTTTGGTTTTGTAGGCAAAGTCGTGGTACAGGAATATTTATGAATAAGAGTGAACAGAATGCTTTAAGACTTTAGAGTGAATGATAGAACTTTATGACGTAGGCAGGAGGGAGAGGGACATGGTTGAAATACAAGGTTTTTACATAGACTTTATTAAAGAGAGTGGTGGAAGTCTGAAATATATTAGACACTAACACAGCTAGTTGGTTAGGAGAATAGCTTGGCTGGATAAAAAGCAAGATATGCTAGACAGAATTTATAGGCAGCAGGGTGATGGAATAACAAGACAAATCTGGATAACCTTAGCAAAAGTATTTTTTTTAGTTTATTTTATTTATTTAACATTTGTTGTCCGGGAATGTCTGACTAGGTTCCACAGAGCCTGTTTTCAGCGGAGGCCTGGGGAGAAATGCTCCAGATGCATGTCTTTGGAATGTGGGAGGAAACCGGAGTACCTGGAGGAAACCCATGCGAACACAGGGAGAACATGCAAACTCCACACAGAAGGCACCCCAGCTGAGAATCGAACCGGAGAACCTCTTGCTGTGAGGCGACAACGTTAACCGCTGCACCACTGTGCCACCCACAAAAAAAGTAGGAAAATAAGACAAATATTAAGGAAGACGTGATGTGGGAAGTAACTAGGAAAGGGTGTACAAAGCTGAGAAAGATTGGATTGGTGGAGGACTTTCATAACAGACTTTTGCGGCATATCATACATCGGTTAGGAGTAAAAAGAAAGGGTGGTACTCATGAACGAGTGCTGAATGTGTAGCAAACAAAGTGCACATAACCTGCACATGCAGTGAGACTGCCTAGATGAGGCACCAATTTGCAAAAGTTGATAACACGGTAGGGGAAGACATATGGCACAACTGTGGGACAAGGATAGTGGTTCTATGTATCTGGGGTGGATCGATTACAAAACTGATGATGATGATGATGATGATACTGATAATGACAATGGTGATAATAGCACTGTTCCTTATAGGACGGCTGCTATGAATTGGACACAGATGGAGCTTGGAAACTGACTGTCTGGACTGGGTTAGGACACTGACAAGTGACAACACACAAAAAAGAGGGAAACGAAGGATTGAGAGGGAATTGGGGTTATGTAGAAAGGGGCTGGAAGGCATTTGGAGTAGGAAACTGGATAACAAAATACTAGAGTGATTAATGGAGGGAGGAAGAGAGGAAGAATAGCCCAATGACTTACTCAAGAAAGTAGGCTGTGTGCTATGAAGTTCTGTAGGGGATAAATGAGAAGGAAAAATTATAAATAAAGACAAGGTGGTAGTACAAAGGGCAAAAACTCTGCTGACAAATGTTGCTACTATCCTAAGACAGACTGGATAGTCATGGGTGAGAAAATGGAGACATGTATAATACACTGATTACTGACAGCATACCTGGGAAAGCACAGTGACAGGGTATATGTGGATGGCCCCAACATTAGGAAAATGTACATATTTCTAGTCACATCATACATGAACTCCACCTGTTATTTGTGCCATTACATGGGAAAATACAGTCACCATTTTTCAAGTTAATTAATTCTAAACATGTTCACATGTTGGACTGAACATGCATATATTATATATGAGTATACTGAAACCTAGTAAAATGGTTTAGAAAAAAGCAAGAAGAACAGATGTCATATCTATTTCCAAACCAGAAATGAACAGATGTTCAAAGTGATCTTCAGTGCTGGGTTCTGTTACTGCTTAAAACCACTAAACAAAAAATGGACGGATCCCCTCAAGATTCTTGCAGGTTAAAGTACTGAGCCATAAAAGGTTCAGAGACTTTGTCCTTCAAACTTCAGGACACTACACGTCTCACATTTACTAATGTGCTCTTTCATTGTTTCTGCTCAAAACTCTAACAAAACTTTCCTTAAGAGCAATGTAAGTAAAAACGGAGCAACCAAATTGACTGTACACTAGAAAAGCACATGAATATCAGCATTTGCATCTCTATGACGTGACAATTTGAAATTCTACTTAAGCAAAAAAAAATAATAATACTAATAATAATGTTATAAAGCAGCTCTGGCTCAGGATGTTGTACTGATTCAAGTTCTGAGCAAACACACAAACAGTGTGATTTTAAAATTCCTGAGAGAGATCTACTTCATCTGACAGCTTCCAATAAATTATAAGGCTAACACATGCCTTAGCAGGACTATGACGCTCAAAATTATAAAGGTTCCCTATTGTAATTGAGACTTGTAAGTGTGAGCCCTAGAATTAGGAAATAAATGTCCAAAAGTACGGAAGAAGAGCAAATGTCAAACAATGCTGATCTCCTTTAAAGTTGTTTTGTGCAAGGAACCAAGCCTCCCTGTACCTCTCAATGTGAAGAGAAAGCTCCCTCCAAATAACTTATATGTACTAATGCTCTGAAATCACCACACCTCACTGAAAAAAAGAATTTTTCAAAAATAGCAATCTCCAATTTAGTATATGTAAGCCCACATATTTGTTCATTCAGACTTGTTATTAAGGGGTTCACAGTTACGAGCCTCAGAATATCAGTTAGAGCGCTCTACCTCTTACCTCCAGTATCACTGACAAACACCGAAATAATCAAGGACAAATGTCTCAAATCGGTACATTTTTTAAAATACTGGCACTGTTCACTTAAGAAGTTGCCAGAATAAGAGAAAATGAATTAACATGCGTTTTCTGACATAAAAGAAATCTAGAACTGTAATTACTGTTATTATTTATAGAACGTGATCTTCCACCTTTTCTTCCCAAATTAACATTTTTGGTGAGATTAGGAGGAATAAAACAAAAATTAGAATCAAAGGGACAGATGACAGCTATGCAAATGGCTGCCAGTTATAAATCAATACTCAAGCAGTTGCCCTTCCAACCGCTACAACCTGGTTAAAGACTCTTATGGAAGGTGTATGACTTGTTTTCCTTTCCTGCAAGAGCTGTAAAATCAGTTCGTACCACTGATTCATAAAGCCACATGCTAGCTCCACTAAGAGGAATAGAAGAAGTTAGCTGATGGCATCCTGTTAATTTTATTCATGTTGTCTGGGTTGTTATTCTTAAGTAACATGCTAGATACAAGCTAGCTTCACTTTCAGTTACATCTGGGTTCTCTTCCCATCACCAAAATTCAGTATACAGAACATAACCAATGCAAGGACTTAAGTTGTGGTCTCATTTCTTTCATAGGAAAGATTATATCTCACCTGCAAGTCAAACGTAATAGTCCACACTCCTGTTTTTTTACCCTTCTGCTGGCCTGAATTTGTCTGCGTGTTATACAAAAGGCAAAAGGCCACCCCCTACTACCTCTGTGGGTCCCTATTAAATACGGTTAACAAATTACTTAATGGAGAAGCTAAAGAATCTGTAGTTAAATTCAATATATATTTTCCCAACTCACCATTTTATCTAGATATGCAGTCCGGTATTGCTACTGCTCCAATACTAAATGGTAAATGCATATCTGGGTACACCCGAAGCTTGTAAAATGAAGAAATATCCATCCACGGAGCTCCTCCTTGACTGATTCTGAAAAGCTCCCCCCTAGTGACAACAGTCTTCAACCTAGCATTATGAACAGTTGGATCACCCCTTGGTTTTCCCACCAACCTTGTTGACCTGGGTCTCTTCAGGCAGTATAGCAATGGCCTCATGTACACCAACAACCCTCTACTAATAACTCACTCTAGTATAGAGTGTGAGAGATGTATCTACACCAAGAATCTTGAATCCATGCTCTCTCACACTCAAAACAGTAACACTGAAGAGGCTGTCAACCCACCCACCACTACACATGCACATAATACCACTACTCATACAAATATTATGCATCCAACACAAAAATCAACATACGCAGAGGTTCTCTCAAAAAACCTACCAAGACAACAAAGACCTCCAAAACACAAGTAACTAACACAGTTCCCACAGCACCCATGACAAACAGCAACACCAGTGTCTCATCTACCAAACCCATAATGCGAAACATGCGAGACACACTGATGTCCCACTCAACCAACATGGACAGGGAGAAAGTCACAGTCAACTTCCTGTCCAGTGCCAGGATTTGTCAGATCACACATGCACTCTGGTCTCTCAGCAACAAGTACCATTATGACTTTGTCATAGTTCATGTTGAAGTGAATGACCTAAGAAGTACCTTACTGGACTTTATGAAGAGATAAATGCCTGAGCTCACTGAGTATGTGTCCCAGGAAGGTATGTCCCTAGCATTGAGCAGCATACTAGGTATGTGTCCCAGGAAGGTATGTCCCTAGCCTTGAGCAGCATACTAGGTATGTGTCCCAGGAAGGTATGTCCCTAGCCTTGAGCAGCATACTAGGTATGTGTCCCAGGAAGGTATGTCCCTAGCCTTGAGCAGCATACTAGGTATGTGTCCCAGGAAGGTATGTCCCTAGCCTTGAGCAGGATACTAGGTATGTGTCCCAGGAAGGTATGTCCCTAGCCTTGAGCAGCATACTAGGTATGTGTCCCAGGAAGGTATGTCCCTAGCCTTAACCAGCATACTAGGTATGTGTCCCAGGAAGGTATGTCCCTAGCCTTGAGCAGCATACTAGGTATGTGTCCCAGGAAGGTATGTCCCTAGCCTTGAGCAGCATACTAGGTATGTGTCCCAGGAAGGTATGTCCCTAGCCTTGAGCAGCATACTAGGTATGTGTCCCAGGAAGGTATGTCCCTATTCTTGAGCAGCATACTAGGTGTGTGGCCCAGGAAGGTATGTCCCTAGCCTTGAGCAGCATACTAGGTATGTGTCCCAGGAAGGTATGTCCCTAGCCTTGAGCAGCATACTAGGTATGTGTCCCAGGAAGGTATGTCCCTAGCCTTGAGCAGCATACTAGGTATGTGTCCCAGGAAGGTATGTCCCTAGCCTTGAGCAGCATACTAGGTATGTGTCCCAGGAAGGTATGTCCCTAGCCTTGAGCAGCATACTAGGTATGTGTCCCAGGAAGGTATGTCCCTAGCCTTGAGCAGCATACTAGGTATGTGTCCCAGGATGGTATGTCCCTAGCCTTGAGCAGCATACTAGGTATGTGTCCCAGGAAGGTATGTCCCTAGCCTTGAGCAGCAGACTAGATATGTGTCCCAGGAAGGTATGTCCCTAGCCTTGAGCAGCAGACTAGGTATGTGTCCCAGGAAGGTATGTCCCTAGCCTTGAGCAGCAGACTAGCCTCACCTAGAACGATGCAACAGTACAAACAAAAAATGATTGATTTCAATAATTGGCTTAGTTTTTGGTGCCATTCAAAGGGGATCCAGTTCCTGTCAGCCTGGAAAGCCATGGTCGACAAACATCGCTACTTTGCCAGAGATGGTTTGCACCTGGCACCTCTAGGCTTTTGGCTGCTGGCAAAGGCTCTTGCCTCCCCATAGTGCCTTTTTTAGGCAAGATCTCAAAAACAAACTTCCTGATGTGATAATTACCAGTCATAACAAAATAAGGGGCAAGCTGCTACACGCTAAGAGTGTACACCAAAAACTGCACACCCTGGAGGCACTTTTATCACTGGCAGATGTAGATGCCTGTGCAGTCACAGACACTTGGTTCAAGGTCTCACAGATTATCCCGGCCTTGCAAGGCTACAATGCCTTCTACACCTTCATACAGCAAAATTAATGTGTG
Organism: Protopterus annectens; assembly: GCF_019279795.1. Lineage (NCBI taxonomy): Eukaryota > Metazoa > Chordata > Ceratodontiformes > Protopteridae > Protopterus > Protopterus annectens. The sequence goes on from NC_056730.1 coordinate 640,522,679, forward strand.
AGAACCAAAGGACACAGTGTTTCTATCTATATTAGAGATAAATTCATCTCCCGTCTAGTCAGGCTGGATCACTCCATGGAGTTATTCCAAGTTCAGGTTACGGTGGATAAGATCCTCATTCAAGTCATAGCCAATTATACATCCCCTCTCCATGGGTCATGACAAGCATGAAGCCTACTTTGTCAAACTGGAGACAATCCAAATACTGTATTACCGAACATTCTGGTTATGGGGAATTTCAATTATCCTACCATCAAACAGGAAACCTATGCTACCCCTAACCTGCTAGTGCAAAAGTTCCTTGACTTTGTTAACTCAAATTCCCTGGAACAAACTATTCACACCCCAATAAGACAAACAAACATACTAGATCTGCACCTCACTAACATGTCAAAAGGATGCACTACCACACCTGTCGGATCCTCATTCATTAAATCTGACCACAAATCAGTCACTTTCAAGCTGACACTAACAGCTGAACTCACAAAGGGTGAAATCAGACTAAAAAACTTCAGCAAGGCAAACTATACTATCCTAGGTGAACTTGAAGGAATAAATGCATTCTGAGCCCTATCACTGGCTGGAAGTGGTAACTACACCAAAGCTTACACTAAAGCTCTATACAATCACTTGCATAAGTGTATAGACTCGGCTGTGCTAGAAAGAATCAAAGCCTGAGCCCCTAGTAAAAACAAGTTACCATGGTGGACATCCAGCATCAACAAACTTTACAATAAATGCAAAAAGTTGCGGTCTGTGAAAACACAGGTGAGACCTCAACAATGGAAAAGCACCCTCCACATTCTCAACCGGCATATAAGGCAACCTGTCAAATCCTCTAAGGTCCTCTTTAAGAAAAACTTAGCTAGCACAGCCAAGGATAACTATAAGGTCTCTTACAGCTACATATGTAGTCTAAAAGGTAGGACCCAAGCATGTGCAGAACTAGTGACCAATGGTATCACACACACTGACCCCACAGATATAACAAACCTGCTAGCAGATAGGTTTGGCAAAAATTTCACCCCCATCCCCTCCAAACCTATCACAAACCTTGCCCCAAATCTCCCCCACCCTACATATCTGAAGGACAGGTCATCAAAGCCTTGTCAAAGGCAAAAAACACAGCATCTATGGGACCAGACGGCATCCCACACTGTCTTCTAAACAGGCTAAAACATGAACTAGCATCACCATTATATACCCTTTTCAATCATAGCATAACCACAGGCTTTGTTCCTGCAGAATGGAAAACACCAATAGTTATTCACCTCCACAAATGTGGTCTAATAACAGACCCAGGGAATTACAAACCCATAAGCCAGAACAGCCTCACCTGTAAGGCCATGGAATGTATCATTGTGGACCTTATAAATGGATTACCTGCAAAGTGAAGGATTTATTGTATAACATTTAACTCCGATAACACAACAGGATAGAGTAATAGACACCCAAATTAAGCAGGAACCAATGGAGCAGGATGCATCTAATCAGTTGACATATGAAGATACTTTGGAGCCTCCATAGGAAACCAGTACAAAGGTTCAGCTGGAGCTATACAGCAAGGGAAAAAACAGGAAACTGTGGCAACTCTCACAGTCAATGTTGTGAAGTGGTAGGCCAGTGTGTTCCCATATGAAAGAGCAATGGATGACACAGTACAGGGTGAAACTGAAGCTCTGGAACTTTCTATAGAATGCTGACAGGAAATAGCGAACAAAGAGTGTGCCCTCAGTTTAGAAGAAAATGATCTAAGAGAAGAGTTACTTGATTTAATAGAGATGGATAGACATATTAAGATCAATGAAAGAACTAGACTGTAGAAGGTCAATAAAACCCAAAAAGTTAGAATTTTGATAAAACAAATGAACACAGCAATTAAGACTTTCAATAGAGAGTCAAGCGATATAACAGAAGTAAATAGGATAAATTACTGTGCAGCCAAATTAATAACAGATAAAGTCCTACAACCAGAACACAGAGTAGTAAGGGAAAGGACGGGGAGAAATCGATTGTCATCATGGAAGTACTGAATAGAGAAAACTATAAAGCAATTATGACAAGTGTCACTGTTAAAAGAGTATAGAAGAGGGAACAGATCAACAAAAATACTCAGCAAGATAGACGTGATAAAAGCAATGTGCAGTATTATAACGGATCAGGATTTATCATGCACTATCACAAATAAACTGAAAATATCAGCACAGGCAGAAAAGATACACAGATAAGTATAAATGAAAAGTATAAAACAAGCAATGTATTGATGACCCAAAAAAGTTTTATAGAGAATTGGGAAACAAGGTAAAAGGAATTGAAAGGCCACCAAACAAAGAAAAATTAGACACATTTTGGAGAAATATTGAAGAAGATCCTGTGGAACATAACAAAGATGATAAATGGATAGAAGAAGTAAAAGAAAGAATAAGAAGTTCAAATGTACAGGATATGAAATGGGATGACGTAACGGCCAGATAAATTGAAACAAAGTTAAGAAAAGCCTCTAACTAGAAAACCCCAGGCCCAGATGCATCACCTAACTTCCGGCTAAAAATATTAACATCTTTGCATGAAGATTTATCCATGAGTAAGAACTATTTATATGTGTACCCCAAACAGACACCATGCTGGCTCCTGCTTAAAAGTTAACCTGCAAACTACCCTAAAAACTACACACCAATAACTTGCCTTCTGATGACATATAAACTATGCACTGGAAGTGATGCCAACTGAGTTTATAGTTATACAGAAGAAAACTCAATTATGGCAATAGAACAAAAGGGTAATAAAAGAAGGTCATATGGAACAAAGGATCATTTGTTGTTAAATAAAGTCTCTGTGGAGAAATGTAAAAGGGGGAAGAATCTAACTATGGCATGGATAGTCTACAAAAAAGCATTTGACAGTATTCCACATTCATGGACAAAACAGTCCTTAAAAATGTTTAAGATACACCCTACACTGATAAACTACATCACAGTGACCATGAAACAATGGCAAACCACTTTGCAGTTAAGCCATGATAAAGGACAAATTATTATTCCAGGGATAAAAATTCAAAGTGGAATTCTCCAAGATGACTCCATCACCACTGCTCTTCTGTCTTGCCCTTAACCCAGTAAGCTGTACTTAACAGATTAGGTCATGACTACAATATGGCTCCCAGAAAACAACAAAGTGCCAAGACTTATCTTTCTGTGGAGGATGTAAAACTGCATAGCTCTGTATAGCTCATCAGACGAGGAACTGAAAGCACAACTGCAAGTAGTCAAAACTTTTTCAGATGATATAAGACTGATATTTGGTCTTGATAAATGTGCAAAGCCAGCCTTTAAAGCAGGAAAGCTGCAGCACCAAGAAAATATCAGTCTGGGATAGGAATGTGATATAAAAGAACCTGAGCAAGAGGGGCCATATAAACATTTGTGAACTGGTGAAAGATCAACAATAAAACATGAACAAATGATAATAAAACTCAGTAAGGAATGTTTTAGAAGACTTAAATTAATCCTGAAAACAGCGTTGACATCTAGGAACAAAGTTCAGGCTATAAACCAATTTGCTCTTTCTGTCCTAACTTACAGTTTTGTAGTGACTGACTGGCCCCAAAAAGTGTTGTGTAGATTAGACAGGAAAACAAGTAGGATGCTTCATGCTCAAATGATTTATAAAAATCAGTGCATACCAACATTATATATTCCCCATTCAAAAGGAGGTATGAGCCTCTTTGAAATTGATTACGTGTATAGATCTGCAATTGTGGGACTGCATACATATCTGCTGACCTCACAAGACCCAAACATAGTGAAATTTTTGAAACATAAGGAGAATAAATCTAAGATGACTTCCCTTCTTAGTCCAGCAGAAGCATATTGGAGTCAAGCGGGAATGGAAATTAAACCAGTAGATACAAATCAGGCAGCAACTGAATGTGCCAAAACACAAAAGAAAGAATATAAGGTGAAGGATCAGATGAAAAGGGAAGAGATGTGGAAAATGCATAAATATAGTTGCAAGTATAGAAAATTCCTGGAACAACCTCATGTTGATCAGTATCAAATGCAGGAATGGTTAAGGAGAGGTGAAGTCAAACCAAAAGATGAAAGGTTAATATTGGTGGCTCAAGATAGTGGACTACGTACATGCTGGTTTACAAAGTCCATTGAACATGTGGGAGAAACAGACAAATGTAGGTTTTGTAAAACAGAACTGGAAACAGTTGCACACCTTGCTGCTGGTTGTGACATACTAATGTCAGAAAGACTGTTTACTGAAAGGCATAATGATGTGGCAGGACTGTTGCACTGGGGATTGTGCAAACATTATAATACTGAAGTAGCCGAAAAACATTGGAAACTTGAACTACAAACCATCACAGAAAATAATGAAGTCTACATCACATGGGATCATCCATTACCAACAGTTCAAAAGACAGATGCGAGAAAACCAGACATAGTGGTCCATGAAAAGAAGACAAAAGTAGCATTGCTTATTGAAATTGCTACACCAAGTGACTACAGTGTCTTGCATACAGAGAGCCAAACAAAATCATAAAATATCAGAATTTGCAGGCAGAAACAAGAGCAATGTGGAAAAAAGATACAGACACCATTCCAACAGTAGTAGGAGCAACTGGTCTTATAAAAAATAATCTGCATTTGTATTTAGATACATTACCGATATATGTAATTCTGTACAAATTGCAAAGGAGTCATTATTGGGTACATTGCGGGTGCTGTGAAGAGCACTTCTGGCTGACATCAAAGATTGAAACAATACTAATTTTATGAACTTTAATCATACTTTGACTTAGGAATGGGGCCCATTCCCATCATGGTATTAGAAACCCAAAAGATATGGAGAAATTAAAAATGGACAGACCTCATAAATAAAGGCATAGATGACCTCCAAACCTGGATCTTACCCATTTCGGCTTCGTCCAGGGCAGATCCTGCCAGTTAAATCTGGTGGAATTTTCAAAAACTTGACCAGGGCCATTTATGATGGCAAATCTGTGCACATAGCATGCCTCGACATAGCAAAGGCTATCAACACAATCCCACACTCAGGCATTACTGTTGATCTTAGCAAACTGAATGTAAACCCATTCATTGTCAGATGGGTAGCTAACTGGCTCACAAACCGGACACACACTATCAAAGTGGGTTTCCACATCAACCAGCAGACCTGTTACCAGTGGGGTGGCACAGGGGTCAGTGCTGGGCCCCCTACTGTTTGGTATATTCTTCTCAAAGTTCAAGTCAAAACTAAGGGGTTGTGGCTGAGCAAGTCTGCAGATGACTGACTGCAAACTGGATGCAATTATTCAATCCCCAAATTATGTCAGGACCCAGGAGGTTCTTACACAGACCAATGACTGGTGTCTTAGTCATGGTCTGAAAATGAATGCAAAGAAATGCATCATCATTCCCTTCGGCACAAGCAATGCCCCTTCACACTATCAAATCAATAATACCCTAAGTACCCGCGAACTGGCAATGGACTTGGGTTCACAAGTTGACTGCGACCTTAACTTCAACCACCATCTTTCTACTGTAGTGAGGAAGGCTTTCTACATAGCACACTTGATTAGCAAATGAATCACCTCAAGAGCAAAAGAGGTTACAACTCCTCTATCCTTGCCACTAATCCGGCCCATAATTGAGTATAACTCCCCATTTGGCATGTACCATACAAAACATGTGCAGCAATTGGAGAGACCTAAGAGGTTTCTAATAAAGAAGATCAAGGGACTCCAGAATGTGCTGTACACAGACGGACTAAAGTCCATGTCACTTTACTATGTATCATAGATTTCCTAGGGGAGACTTATACCTGGATTACAGAGCAATCTCAGACCCAAACCTAATGAAATTGCCTAATCTCTGTAAATCAAACGGGACTAGGGACAACCATTCCAGGGACCTAAATATGGCCTGCGACTTTAATACGGCATGCTGGAGGGATAGCTTTATCTCCAGTGACTGCCACATCTTTGGAATAGCTACCTATTCATGTGAAACACAGCACCTCTATGATACTGTTCAAAAGGAACCTAGACCAGTGGATGGGGCAATGTAAATTCTTACTGGGGATAGTGCCCACAACCCTCCTGGAAATAAGAAGTCATTACTAAATGCAATCTTGGGTACTAACTAACATTTCTATGGTATTGCATTGGGATGAAACAGCTAGGCTTGAAATGACCTCCAGGTTGATAGTCTAGTAATCTCCTATGATCCTATGATCCTATCAAAGATCTTTCCAGGTTCACAGGCTTGCTACTGGATATGCTGTCCTTCAGAGCTGAATAAATGGAAACCTATAACATTCTTAACCCTTATATTAACACACTTCTAGCAAGGGATGCATGAAACAGCCACTGAAGTCCAGGGTAAAGCCATATGTGTTGATTAAGAATTTATTGCTAACAAGTATCATAACATACACCCCCCTGCCAAAAAGGTTAGACTCAAGCAGTGGAAACTAAAACTTGTCCTATGCTGAAATAATGTCTCTCTTTATTAAAAGGACACAATACAAATATAATTCAATACATACAATACAAATATAATTCAATACATACAATACAAATATAATTCAATACATACAATACAAATATAATTCAATACATACATTTCTACAGATGTAACCTCAACAAGCTACAGCAATGAGTCTACTCTTCCACGTTATTACTCAGAAACCAGTCAACTATACATATTAGCAGTGTATACATAGTCATTAGTACCACACCTTGCATGTGTGTGAGCTTTTTTACTGGTTAATTGGGTAATTTGTTTAAATCACTTTGCTCGTTTTCTATTGTCATATACAAATGCACTTTATTTATCTGCTTTTACTGTATTTGTGTTTCTTCCTACCTTATTACTTTATTTTGCTTTTGCTGCCTGTTCTTAAAAGTACTTAATTGCATTTATTCTGCTGCATTTATTACTGCTTGTTAGTAGCCTGATTAAATTGTAACTGCTATTCTAAGCCTTTGGTTTAAGCACTTGGGCTTCAGACCAGTTGTTTTACATTAAGAAGGTTTGTGGTCTGCACTGTTATGACAGGACAGGTAGCTTACATCCTTCTAAGTTGGGAGTTGCTGATTGAAGTTACTGCCTGTTATTCCAAAAGGGTATTAGTTCTGGCTTAAGCACATGGGCTTCGGGCCAATTATTTTACATTAAGAAGGTGTGTTCTGCACTCTTGTGGGGAGGGGTAGATTCTGCCCTTCTGAGTTGGGAGTTTCTGGTTAAAGGCTTGTTGTGCCTGCTTATTTGAACTGTTTCTTTCTGAAATTGGTACGCCTTGTCTGCTGTAGCACAGACTACATTCAGACCTGCTGAATCTAGCTTTGTTTGTATAACCTGAGCACTAATCCAGGCCATCTTTTTTTGGAGAAGGTTCCCCTGCACCCTAGTGGCAGGAGTGTGCAGTTACAACTTGTCTGATCGAAGACTGCTGGAACTGGGTCAGTTTTAAGCTATTTATTGGTTAATTTGTTAATTTGTTTAAATCAGTTTGCTCATTTGCTACTGTTACATTAAAAAAAATACACTTTATGCATCGCCGCTTAGCTAGGGTTAAACTATTCCCAGTGCCATAAAGTCTGCTCTTCAAATTTTCCCGTAGAACTAGCCAGTTTTTTTAGTTTTAGCACTCAGATCTGTTTCTTCGAGCTCAGCACTTGTTCAGAACTCGTTGTAAGCACTAAATAAGCTACAAATTACTACAGCACACTTGTCTAGAGGAAAACAGTTTTTAGTACTTAATAAATAAGCACTTATCCAGGCATGTCTAAGGGTCAGCTCCAGGTGTTTTCTCCTGTAAGACAGATGAATCTGCGCATCTTGGGACAACCCTCTCCTCCTACCATCCAACACTACAACCTGTGAGAGATGCACTTATATAGCCAAACTGGAAGCAAAGCTCTCTTTACCCAAGACTGGACTAGACAGTCAAGAGGAGAAGGTAAACAATTGCACCACACCACACTCATCACATAGCCCCTTAAAACCTACACCACCAAAGCACACACATAGAAACACAAAACACACACTTACATTCACAGATGCTCTCAATAAACATCTGACCAAGCAACAGCGACCTCCAAAGAAGAAACGCAAGCAACTTCCACCCCCCAACACAACCCAAATAACACACAGCCCACAAACTCAGTGTGCCACTCAACCACAGCCCAAAAGGCATAACAACATACCCAACAGTCTAGTCATAGGTGACTCTATAGTCAGGCACACTGATGTTCCACTCACCAGGCTAAACAAGTAGAAGGCTACTGTCACCTGCCTGTCAGGTGCCAGGATCTGCCACATAATGCATGCACTCAGTTCACTCCACAACAAGTACAAATATGACTCTGTCATTGTCCATGTTGGTGTGAATGACCTGAGATGTACCTCCCTGGACTACATGAAAAGAGACATGGAGGAGCTCTCCGATCTTGTAGCCCAGGCAGGTATGACCTAACCCTGAGTAGCATCCTGCCATCACCCAGAATGATACCACAGTACAAGGACAAAATGATTGACTTCAACAATTGGCTAAGCTTCTGGTGTCATTCTAAGGGGATCCAGTACCTGTCTGCCTGGGATGACATAATCGACAGACCATGATGCTTTGCCAGAGATGGCCTGCACCTGTCGCCCATGGAATTTTGGATACTGGTAAAGGTCTTGCCACCCCCATAGTGCCTTTTTTAGGCAAGGTTCAAATGACAAATTCAACAAAGTAAAAGGTACAAGAAAGCAAAATCTTAGGGTAATGCTACTCAATGCTAGAAGTCTAAACCTCAAAATGCACTCACTCGAGGCACTCCTTAAAATGGAGAACATCAACATCTGTGCAGTTACCGAGACCTGGTTCAAGGCACAAGAGAGCACCTCTGCATTACCAGGCTATAATTCATACCACACCTTTCGCCCACCTAATCTGGACCGAAACACTAAAGGCAGAGGCATGTCCATATTCATTAAGGATATCCACACCTTCAGGCTAGATGCTCAGCATAATGCATCCGAGAATATCCAAGTGCAACAAACTTTGGGCAAGACCGCAATCCAAACTGTAGCTTGCTACAGATCCCCCATCATGCCTCAGGATTCCCACTCCTCATTTCTTGATACACTGGAAAATATTAGGGTACAATCCAACACCCTAATAATGGGTGATTTCAACTAACCCATCATTACCTGGTAAAACTACTCATGTACCAACTCTTTTGCTCAACGTTTTCTGGAATTCATAAATTCCAATCCCTTGGATCAACTTATCCACACCCCTACCAGGGGCAGCAATATACTAAACCTGATCATTACCAACATGGGCGACCGTTGTTCCACATCAGAGGTCAATTCCTCCTTGGTCAGAATCGACCACAAGCTAATCACCCTAGACATCCACATCCCGCCCCCACCCCCCATTAAGGAAACCACCGTAAAAAATTTCTCCAAAGCCAACTTCACACTTCTTAAGACAGAAGTGGCAAACTTCACGACACCCATGCAAACGGACAATAGAGGTACGACTTCTGAATCCTACAAAAATGTACTTTATATGCACTTACACAAGTGCATGGATCGTGCTATCCCTAACAGAACCAAGATGCTATCTGACAAAAAAAGGAAGCCAATCTGGTGGTCCCCTGCCATAAACAAACTCTACAACAGAAGAAAGAAACTGTTGCAAAAAAGAGTAAAATCCCATGACTGGAGGAACTCCCTGGTCAGCCTCAGTAAGAAGCTGAGATCCCTCATAAAATCCTGCAAAGCTAGTTACGAAAACAAAATCGCCACTGCTTCTAAAGACAAAAACAAAGCATTCTATAACTATGTCAAGAATCTCAATGGCAAAACTCAGATCTGCTCTGAGTTACAGCACAATGGCACTAAATATACAGAACCAACTGACATTGCCAATATCCTGACAGATAGGTTCAGTGCTAACTTTACCCCCCCTCTCACCCCCTAAGGGCCTATCTCTATACAGGAAGAATGCAAAGTTCCTGTAATCACGGCTGCACAGGTAAAGACCACACTCTCCAAAGCCAAGAATACAACATCCACGGGCCCTGATAACATCCCAGGCTGCATTCTACATGAACTACAGAACAAACTGGCACCCCACCTAAGTATCATGTTCAATCGTAGCCTCACCTCAGGCTTTGTGCCCACTGAATGGTGCACAGTGATGGTTATCCCACTCCACAAAGGGGGAGCCACCACGGACCCTGGGAACTACAGCCCATTAGCCTGATGAGACTGGTCTGCA